>NW_028270145.1:27994214-28156714 GCF_037043375.1 Chiloscyllium plagiosum
GTAACGCGGTGGGATAGTGGGTAACACAGTGAGATAGTGGGTAACACGATGTGATAGTGGGTAACAAAATGGGATAGTGGGTAACACGGTGGGATAATGGGTAACACGATGGGATTGTGGGTAACACGGTGGCATAGTGGGGAACATGGTGGGATAGTGGGTACCATGGTGGCATAGTGGGCAACATGGTGGGTTAGTGGGTAAAACGGTGGGATAGTGGGTAACACGGTGGGCTAGTGGGTAACGTGGTGGGATCGTGGGTATCGCGATGGGATAGTGGGAAACGCGATGTGATAGTGGGTAATGCAGTGGGACAGTGGATAATGCGGAGGGACAGTGGGTATCGCGGTGGGATAGCGGTAACATGGTGGGATAGTGGGTACCACAGTGGGATAGTGTGTAACACGGTGGGATAGTGGGTAACACGATGGGATTGTGGGTAACGCGGTGGGCTAGTCGGAGAGTGGGTAATGCGGTGTGACAGTGGGTAACACAGTGGGATAGTGGGTAATACGGTGGGATAGTGGGTAACACGGTGGCATAGTAGGGAACATGGTGGGATAGCGGGTAAAGTGATGGTATAGTGGGTAACGCGGTGGGATAGTAGGTAACACGGTGGGATAATGGGTAACAGTGAGATAGTGGGTAACACGGTGGGATAGTGGGTAACACGATGGGATAGTGGGTAACACGGTGGGATAGTGTGTAACACGGTGCGATAGTGGGCAACACGGTGCGATAGTGGGCAACATGGTGCGATAGTGGGTAACACGGTGCGATAGTGGGTAACACAGTGAGATAGTGGGTAACACGATGGGATAGTGGGTAACACGGCGCGATAGTGGGTAACACGATGGGATAGTGGGTAACACGGTGGGATAGTGTGTAACACGGTGCGATAGTGGGCAACACGGTGCGATAGTGGGCAACATGGTGCGATAGTGGGTAACACGGTGCGATAGTGGGTAACACAGTGAGATAGTGGGTAACACGATGGGATAGTGGGTAACACGGCGCGATAGTGGGTAACGCGGTGGGACAGTGGGTAACGCGGTGGGACAGTGGGTAACGCGGTGGGACAGTGGATAACGCGGTGGGAGTGTGGGTAACACGGTGGGATAGTGGGTAACACGTTAGGATAGTGGGCGCACGGTGGGATAGTGGGTAACACGATGAGATAGTGGCTAACGCGGTGGGATAGTGGGTAACGCGGTGGGATAGTGGGTAACGCGGTGGGATAGTGGGTAACGCGGTGGGATAGTGGGTAACGCGGTGGAATAGTGAGTAACACGGTGGGATAGAGGGTATCGCGGTGGGATAGTGGGTATCGCGGTGGGATAGTGGGTAACCCGGTGGTATAGTGGGGAACACGGTGGGATAGTGGGGAACATGGTGGAATAGTGGGTAACGTGGTGTGATAGTGGGTAACACGGTGGGATAGTGGGTAACACAGTGAGATAATGGGTGCGATAGTGGGAAACGCGGTAGGAGCGTGTGTATCGCGGTGGGTTAGTGGGTACCACGCTGGGACAGTGGGTACCGCGGTGGGATATTGGGTAACGCGGTGGGATAGTGGGTAACACGGTGTGATAGTGGGTAACGTGGTGGGATAGAGTGTCACACGGTGGGATAGTGGGTAACGCGGTGGGACAGTGGATAATGCGGTGGGACAGTGGGTATCTCGGCGGGATAGCGGTAACATGGTGTGATAGTGGGTACCATAGTGGGATAGTGTGTAACACGGTGGGATAGTGGGTAACACGATGGGATTGTGGGTAATGCGGTGGGATAGTGGGAGAGTGGGTAATGTGGTGGGATAGTGGGTAACACGGTGGCATAGTGGGGATCATGGTGGGATAGTGGGTAAAGTGATGGTATAGTGGGTAACACGGTGGGATAGTAGGTAACACGGTGGGATAGTGGGTAACATGGTGGGATAGTAGGTAACACAGTAGATAGTGGGTACCATGGTGGCATAGTGGGCAACATGGTGGGTTAGTGGGTAAAACGGTGGGATAGTGGGAAACGCGGTGTGATACTGGGTAACATGGTAGGATCGTGGGTATCGCGGTGGGTTAGTGGGTAACACGGTGGGATAGTGGGCACACGGTGGAATGGTGGGTAACATGGTGGGATAGTGGGCACACAGTGGAATACTGGGTAACACGGTGGGATAGTGGGTAATGCGGTGGGACAGTGGATAATGTGATAGGACAGTGGGTATCGCGGTGGGATAGCGGTAACATGGTGGGATAGTGGGTACCACAGTGGGATAGTGTGTAACACGGTGGGATAGTGGGTAACACGATGGGATTGTGGGTAACGCGGTGGGCTAGTCGGAGAGTGGGTAATGCGGTGTGATAGTGGGTAACACAGTGGGATAGTGGGTAATACGGTGGGATAGTGGGTAACACGGTGGCATAGTAGGGAACATGGTGGGATAGCGGGTAAAGTGATGGTATAGTGGGTAACGCGGTGGGATAGTAGGTAACACGGTGGGGTAATGGGTAACAGTGAGATAGTGGGTAACACGGTGGGATAGTGGGTAACACGATGGGATAGTGGGTAACGCAGTGGAATAGTGGGTAACGTGGTGGGATAGTGGGTAACACGGTGGGATAGTGGGTAACACGGTGGGATAGTGGGTAACACGATGGGATAGTGGGTAACACGGTGGGATAGTGTGTAACACGGTGCGATAGTGGGCAACATGGTGCGATAGTGGGTAACACGGTGCGATAGTGGGTAACACAGTGAGATAGTGGGTAACACGATGGGATAGTGGGTAACACGGCGCGATAGTGGGTAACGCGGTGGGACAGTGGGTAACGCGGTGGGACAGTGGGTAACGCAGTGGGACAGTGGATAACGCGGTGGGAGTGTGGGTAACACGGTGGGATAGTGGGTAACACGTTAGGATAGTGGGTGCACGGTGGGATAGTGGGTAACACGATGGGATAGTGGCTAATGCGGTGGATAGTGGGTAACGCGGTGGGATAGTGGGTAACGCGGTGGGATAGTGGGTAACGCGGTGGGATAGTGGGTAACACAGTGAGATAGTGGGTAACACGATGGGATAGTGGGTAACACAATGGGATAGTGGGTAACACAATGGGATAGTGGGTAACACGGTGCGATAGTGGGTAACACGGTGCGATAGTGGGTAACACGGTGCGATAGTGGGTAACACGGTGGGATAGTGGGTAACACGGTGGGATAGTGGGTAACGTGGTGTGATAGTGGGTAACACGGTGGGATAGTGGGTAACACAGTGAGATAATGGGTGCGATAGTGGGAAACGCGGTAGGAGCGTGTGTATCGCGGTGGGTTAGTGGGTACCACGCTGGGACAGTGGGTACCGCGGTGGGATATTGGGTAACGCGGTGGGATAGTGGGTAACACGGTGTGATAGTGGGTAACGTGGTGGGATAGAGTGTCACACGGTGGGATAGTGGGTAACGCGGTGGGACAGTAGATAATGCGGTGGGACAGTGGGTATCGCGGCGGGATAGCGGTAACATGGTGGGATAGTGGGTACCATAGTGGGATAGTGTGTAACACGGTGGGATAGTGGGTAACACGATGGGATTGTGGGTAATGCGGTGGGATAGTGGGAGAGTGGGTAATGTGGTGGGATAGTGGGTAACACGGTGGCATAGTGGGGAACATGGTGGGATAGTGGGTAAAGTGATGGTATAGTGGGTAACACGGTGGGATAGTAGGTAACACGGTGGGATAGTGGGTAACATGGTGGGATAGTAGGTAACACAGTAGATAGTGGGTACCATGGTGGCATAGTGGGCAACATGTTGGGTTAGTGGGTAAAACGGTGGGATAGTGGGAAACGCGGTGTGATAGTGGGTAACATGGTAGGATCGTGGGTATCGCGGTGGGATAGTGGGTAACACGGTGGGATAGTGGGCACACGGTGGAATGGTGGGTAACATGGTGGGATAGTGGGCACACGGTGGAATACTGGGTAACACGGTGGGATAGTGGGTAATGCGGTGGGACAGTGGATAATGTGATAGGACAGTGGGTATCGCGGTGGGATAGCGGTAACATGGTGGGATAGTGGGTACCACAGTGGGATAGTGTGTAACACGGTGGGATAGTGGGTAACATGATGGGATTGTGGGTAACGCAGTGGGATAGTGGGAGAGTGGGTAATGCGATGCGATAGTGGGTAACACAGTGGGATAGTGGGTAACACGGTGGCATAGTGGGGAACATGGTGGGATAGTGGGTAAAGTGATGGTATAGTGGGTAACGCGGTGGGATAGTAGGTAACACGGTGGGATAGTGGGCACCATGGTGGCATTGTGGGCAACACGGTGTGTTAGTGGGTAAAACGGTGGGATAGTGGGTAACGTGGTGGGATAGCGGGTATCGCGGTGGGATAGTGGGAAACACGGTGTGATAGTGGGTAGCATGGTAGGATCGTGAGGATCGCGGTGGGATAGTGGGTAACACGGTGGGATAGTGGGCAACACGGTGGAATATTGTGTAACACCGTGGGATAGTGGGCACACGGTGGAATGGTGGGGAACATGGTGGGATAGTGGGCACACGGTGGAATAGTGGGTAACACGGTGGAATAGTCGGTAACACGGTGGGATAGTGGGTAATGCGGTGGGACAGCGGATAATGCGGTGGGACAGTGGGTATCGCGGTGGGAGAGCGGTAACATGGTGGGACAGTGGGTACCACAGTGGGCTAGTGTGTAACACGGTGGGATAGTGGGTAACACGATGGGATTGTGGGTAACACGGTGGGATAGTGGGAGAGTGCGTAATGCGGTGTGATAGTGTAACACAGTGGGATAGTGGGTAATGCGGTGGGATAGTGGGTAACACAGTGGCATAGTGGGGAACATGGTGGGATAGTGGGTAAAGTGATGGTATAGTGGGTAACGCGGTGGGATAGTAGGTAACACGGTGGGATAGTGGGTAATGCGGTGGGACAGTGGGTAATGCGGTGGGATAGTGGGTACCATGGTGGGATAGTTGGTACCACAGTGTAATAGTGGGTAACGCGGTGGGATAGTGGGTAACAAAGTGGGATAGTGGGTATCACAGTGTGATAGTGGGTAACACGATGGGATAGTGGGTAACACGATGGGATAGTGGGTAACACGATGGGATAGTGGGTAACACGGTGGGATAGTAGGTGATACGATGGGATAGTGGGTAACGTGGTGGGATAGTAGGTAACACGATGGGATAGTGGGTAACATGGTGGGATAGCGGGTATCGCAGTGGGATAGTGGGAAACGTGGTGTGATAGTGGGTAACGTGGTGCGATAGTGGGTAACGCGGTAGGATCGTGGGTATCGCAGTGGGATAGTGGGTAACATTGTGGGATAGTGGGCACACGGTGGATTAGTGGGCAACCCGGTGGGATAGTGGGCGCACGGTGGAATATTGGGTTACACAGTGGGATAGTGGGTAACGCGGTGGGATAGAGGGGAACGCTATGCGATAGTGGGTAACGCGGTGGGATAGTGGGTAACGCGGTGGGATAGTGGGTAACACGATGGGATAGTGGGTAACGCGGTGGGATAGTGGGTAATATGGTGGGATAGTGGGTAACACGATGGGATAGTAGCTAACACAGTGAGATAGTGGGTAACACGATGGGATAGTGGGTAACACGATGGGATGGTGGGTAACACGGTGGGATAGTGGGTAACACGGTGGGATAGTGGGTAACGCGACCGGATAATGGGTAACACGGTGGCATAGTGGGGAACATGGTGGGATAGTGGGTAAAGTGATGGTATAGTGGGTAACGCGGTGGGATAGTAGGTAACACAGTGGGATAGTGGGTAACGCGGTGGGATAGTGGGTAACGCGGTGGGATAGTGGGTAACGTGGCGGGATAGTGGGTAATACGGTGGGATAGTGGGTAACACGATGGGATAGTAGATAACACAGTGAGATAGTGGGTAACACGATGGGAGAGTGGGTAACACGATGGGATAGTGGGTAACACGATGGGATAGTGGGTAACACGATGGGATAGTGGGTAACACGATGGGATAGTGGGTAACACGGTGCGATAGTGGGTAACACGGTGGGCTAGTGGGTAACACGGTGGGATAGTGGGTAACGCGGTGGGATAGTGGGTAACGCGACCGGATAATGGGTAACATGTTGGCATCGTGGGAAACATGGTGGGATAGTGGGTAAAGTGATGGTATAGTGGGTAACGCGGGGGAGAGTAGGTAACACAGTGGGATAGTGGGTAATGCGGTGGGACAGTGGGTAATGCGGTGGGATAGTGGGTACCATGGTGGGATAGTTGGGACCACAGTGGAATAGTGGGTAACGCGGTGGGATAGTGGGTAACACGATGGGATAGTGGGTAACACGATGGGATAGTGGGTAACACTATGGGATAGTGGGAAATAGGGTGGGATAGTAGGTAACACGGTGGGATAGTGGGTAACACTATGGGATAGTGGGTAACACGGTGGGATAGTGGGTAACACGGTGGGATAGTGGGTATCTCGGTGGGATATTGGGTAACACGGTGGGATAGTGGGTGCATGGCGGCATAGTTGGTAACACGGCAAGATAGTGGGTAACACGGTGGGCTAGTGGGTAACGCGGTGGGATAGTGGGTAACGCGGCGGGATAGTGGGTAATATGGTGGGATAGTGGGTAACACGATGGGATAGTGGGTAACACGGTGGGATAGTGGGTAACGTGACCGGATAATGGGTAACACGGTGGCATAGTGGGGAACATGGTGGGATAGTGGGTAAAGTGATGGTCTAGTGGGTAACGCGGTGGGATAGTAGGTAACATGGTGGGATAGTGGGTAACACTATGGGATAGTGGGAAACAGGGTGGGATAGTGGGTAACACGGTGCGATAGTGGGTAACACGATGGGATAGTGGGTAACACGGTGGGATAGTGGGTAACACGGTGGGATAGTGGGTAACACGGTGGGATAGTGGGTATCGCGGTGGGATAGTGGGTAACGTGGTGGAACAGTGGGTAACGTGGTGGGATATTGGGTAACACGGTGGGATAGTGGATGCATGGCGGCATAGTTGGTAACACGGCAAGATAGTGGGTAAAACGGTGGACTAGTGGGTAACGCGGTGGGATAGTGGATAACGCGGTGGGATAGTGGGGAACACGGTGGGATAGTGGGTAACACGGTGGGATAGTGGGTAACGCGGTGGGATAGTGGGTAACACGGTGGGATAGTGGGTAACGCGGCGGGATCGTGGGTAATATGGTGGGATAGTGGGTAACACGATGGGATAGTAGCTAACACAGTGAGATAGTGGGTAACACGATGGGATAGTGGGTAACACGATGGGATAGTGGGTAACACGGTGCGATAGTGGGTAACACGGTGGGATAGTGGGTAACACGTTGGGATAGTGGGTAACACGTTGGGATAGTGGGTAACGCGACCGGATAATGGGTAACACGGTGGCATAGTGGGGAACATGGTGGGATAGTGGGTAAAGTGATGGTCTAGTGGGTAACACGGTGGGATAGTGGGTAACGCAGTGGGATTGTGGGTAACACGGTGGGATAGTGGGTAACGTGGCGGGATAGTGGGTAATACGGTGGGATTGTAGGTAACACGATGGGATAGTAGATAACACAGTGAGATAGTGGGTAACACGATGGGAGAGTGGGTAACACGATGGGATAGTGGGTAACACGATGGGATAGTGGGTAACACGGTGCGATAGTGGGTAACACGGTGCGATAGTGGGTAACACGGTGCGATAGTGGGTAACACGGTGCGATAGTGGGTAACACGGTGGGATAGTGGGTAACGCGGTGGGATAGTGGGTAACGCGACCGGATAATGGGTAACATGGTGGCATAGTGGGAAACATGGTGGGATAGTGGGTAAAGTGATGGTATAGTGGGTAACGCAGTGGGAGAGTAGGTAACACGGTGGGATATTGGGTAACGTGGTGCGATAGTGTGTAACGCGGTGGAATAGTGTGTAACGCGGTGGAATAGTGAGTAACACGGTGGGATAGCGGGTAATGTGGTGGGATCGTGGGTATCGCGGTGGGATAGTGGGTAACGCGGTGGAATAGTGAGTAACGCGGTGGGATAGTGGGTATCGCAGTGGGATAGTGGGTATCGCAATGGGATAGTGGGTAACGTGGTGGGATAGTGGGTAACGCGGTGGAATAGTGGGTAACACGGTGGGATATTGGGTAACACGGTGGGATAGTGGGTGCATGGCGGGATAGTTGGTAACACGGCAGGATAGTGGGTAACACGCTGGGATAGTGGGTAACGTGGCGAGATTGTGGGTAAAACGGTGTGATAGTGGGCAACACGGTGGGATAGTGGGTAACGCAGTGGGATAATGGGTAACCCAGTGGGATAGTGGGTAACGCAGTGGGATAGTGGGTAACGCGGTGGGATAGTGGGTAACACGGTGGGATAGTGGATAACACAGTGGGATAGTGGGGAACGCGGTGGGATAGTGGGTAACATGGTGGGATAGTGGGTCACGCGGTGGGATAGTGGGTAACGCGGTGGGATAGTGGGTACCCCGATGGGATAGTGGGTAACAAGGTGGGATAGTAGGTAACACGGTGGGATAGTGGATAACACAGTGGGATAGTGGGTAACATGGTGGGATAGTGGGTAACATGGTGGGATAGTGGGTCACGCGGTGGGATAGTGGGTAACGCGGTGGGATAGTGGGTAACGCGGTGGGATAGTGGGTAACGCGGTGGAATAGTGAGTAACACGGTGGGATAGAGGGTATCGCGGTGGGATAGTGGGTATCGCGGTGGGATAGTGGGTAACCCGGTGGGATAGTGGGGAACACGGTGGGATAGTGGGTAACATGGTGGGATAGTGGGTAACATGGTGGGATAGTGAGGAACACAGTGGGATAGTGGGTAACAGGGATGCATAGTGGGTGCACGGTGGGATAGTGGGTAACACGGTGGGATCGTGGGTATTGCGGTGGGATAGTGGGAAATACAGTGGGATAGTGGGTAACATGTTGGGATAGTGGGTAACACGGTTGGATAGTGGGTAACGCGGTGGGATAGTTGGTAACGCAGTGAGATAGTGGGAAACACAGTGGGATAGTGGGTGCACAGTGGGATAGTGGGTAACACGTTGGGATATTGGATAACATGGTGGGATAATGGGTAACACGGTGGGATAGTGGGTAACACAGTGAGCTATTAGGTAACGCAGTGGGATTGTGGGTATCGCGGTGGGATAGTGGGCAATGCGGTGGGATAGTGGCTAACATGGTGGGATAGTGGGTAACACGGTGGATTAGTGGGTAACGCGGTGGGATAGTGGGTATCGCGGTGGGAAAGTGGGAAACGTGATGGGATAGTGGGTAACGCGGTGGAATAATGGGTAATGCGGTGGAATACTGGGTAACACGGTTGGATAGTGGGTAACGCGGTGGGATAGTGGGTATCGCGGTGGGATAGTGGGTATCGCGGTGGGATAGTGGGTAACGCGGTGGAATAGTGGGTAACGCGATGGAATAGTGGGTAACACGGTGGGATAGTGGGTGCATGGCGGGATAGTTGGTAACACGGCAGGATAGTGGGTAACACGCTGGGCTAGTGGGTAACGTGGCGGGATTGTGGGTAATACAGTATGATAGTGGGTAACGCGGTGGGATAATGGGTAAGGTAGTGGGATAGTGGGTAACGCAGTGGGATAGTGGGTAACACGGTGGGATAGTGGGTAACGTGGTGGGATAGTGGGTAACACGATGGGATAGTGGGTAACACGGTGCGATAGTGGGTAACACGGTGGGATAGTGGGTAACACGTTGGGATAGTGGGTAACACGGTGGGATAGTGGGTAACGCGACCGGATAATGGGTAACACGGTGGCATAGTGTGGAACATGGTGGGATAGTGGGTAAAGTGATGGTCTAGTGGGTAACACGGTGGGATAGTGGGTAACGCAGTGGGATTGTGGGTAACACGGTGGGATAGTGGGTAACGTGGCGGGATAGTGGGTAATACGGTGGGATTGTGGGTAACACGATGGGATAGTAGATAACACAGTGAGATAGTGGGTAACACGATGGGATAGTGGGTAACACGATGGGATAGTGGGTAACACGATGGGACAGTGGGTAATACGGTGGGATAGTGGGTAACACGGTGGGACAGTGGGTAACACGATGGGATAGTGGGTAACACGGTGGGATAGTGGGTAACACGGTGGGATAGTGGGTAACACGGTGGGATAGTGGGTAACACGGTGGGATAGTGGGTAACGCGACCGGATAATGGGTAACATGGTGGCATAGTGGGAAACATGGTGGGATAGTGGGTAAAGTGATGGTATAGTGGGTAACGCAGTGGGAGAGTAGGTAACACGGTGGGATATTGGGTAACGTGGTGCGATAGTGGGTAACGCGGTGGAATAGTGTGTAACGCGGTGGAATAGTGAGTAACACGGTGGGATAGCGGGTAATGTGGTGGGATCGTGGGTATCGCGGTGGGATAGTGGGTAACGCGGTGGAATAGTGAGTAACGCGGTGGGATAGTGGGTATCGCAGTGGGATAGTGGGTATCGCAGTGGGATAGTGGGTAACGTGGTGGGATAGTGGGTAACGCGGTGGAATAGTGTGTAACACGGTGGGATATTGGGTAACACGGTGGGATAGTGGGTGCATGGCGGAATAGTTGGTAACACGGCAGGATAGTGGGTAACACGCTGGGATAGTGGGTAACGTGGCGAGATTGTGGGTAAAACGGTGTGATAGTGGGTAACACGGTGGGATAGTAGGTAACGCGGTGGGATAATGGGTAACCCAGTGGGATAGTGGGTAACGCAGTGGGATAGTGGGTAACGCGGTGGGATAGTGGGTAACACGGTGGGATAGTGGATAACACGGTGGGATAGTGGATAACACAGTGGGATAGTGGGTAACGCGGTGGGATAGTGGGTAACATGGTGGGATAGTGGGTCACGCGGTGGGATAGTGGGTAACGCGGTGGGATAGTGGGTAACGCGGTGGGATAGTGGGTAACCCGGTGGGATAGTGGGTAACAAGGTGGGATAGTGGGTAACATGGTGGGATAGTGGATAACACAGTGGGATAGTGGGTAACGCGGTGGGATAGTGGGTAACATGGTGGGATAGTGGGTCACGCGGTGGGATAGTGGGTAACGCGGTGGGATAGTGGGTAACGCGGTGGGATAGTGGGTAACGCGGTGGAATAGTGAGTAACATGGTGGGATAGAGGGTATCGCGGTGGGATGGTGGGTATCGCGGTGGGATAGTGGGTAACCCGGTGGTATAGTGGGGAACACGGTGGGATAGTGGGTAACATGGTGGGATAGTGAGGAACACAGTGGGATAGTGGGTAACAGGGATGCATAGTGGGTGCACGGTGGGATAGTGGGTAACACGGTGGGATCGTGGGTATTGCGGTGGGATAGTGGGAAATACAGTGGGATAGTGGGTAACATGTTGGGATAGTGGGTAACACGGTTGGATAGTGGGTAACGCGGTGGGATAGTTGGTAACGCAGTGAGATAGTGGGAAACACAGTGGGATAGTGGGTGCACGGTGGGATAGTGGGTAACACGTTGGGATATTGGATAACATGGTGGGATAATGGGTAACACGGTGGGATAGTGGGTAACACGGTGAGCTATTAGGTAACGCAGTGGGATTGTGGGTATCGCGGTGGGATAGTGGGCAATGCGGTGGGATAGTGGCTAACATGGTGGGATAGTGGGTAACACTGTGGATTAGTGGGTAACGCGGTGGGATAGTGGGTATCGCGGTGGGAAAGTGGGAAACGTGATGGGATAGTGGGTAACGCGGTGGAATAATGGGTAATGTGGTGGAATACTGGGTAACACGGTTGGATAGTGGGTAACGCGGTGGGATAGTGGGTATCGCGGTGGGATAGTGGGTATCGCGGTGGGATAGTGGGTAACGCGGTGGAATAGTGGGTAACGCGATGGAATAGTGGGTAACACGGTGGGATAGTGGGTGCATGGCGGGATAGTTGGTAACACGGCAGGATAGTGGGTAACACGCTGGGATAGTGGGTAACGTGGCGGGATTGTGGGTAATACAGTGTGATAGTGGGTAACGCGGTGGGATAATGGGTAAGGTAATGGGATAGTGGGTAACGCAGTGGGATAGTGGGTAACACGGTGGGATAGTGGGTAACGCGGTGGGATAGTGGGTATTGCGGTGGGATATTGGGTAACGTGGTGGGATAGTGGGTAACGCGGTGGAATAGTGGGTAACGCGGTGGGATATTGGGTAACACGGTAGGATAGTGGGTGCATGGCGGGATAGTTGGTAACACGGCAGGATAGTGGGTAACACGGTGGGATAGTGGGTAACGTGGCGGGATTGTGGGTAATACGGTGTGATAGTGGGAAACACGGTGGGATAGTGGGTAACGCGGTGGGATAATGGGTAACGCGGTGGGATAGTGGCTAACACGGTGTGATAGTGGGTAACACAGTGGGATACTGGATAACACAGTGGGATAGTGGGTAATGTGGTGGGATAGTGGGTATCGCAGTGGGATAGTGGGTAACGCGGTGGAATAGTGAGTAACACGGTGGGATAGTGGGTATCGCAGTGGGATAGTGGGTATCGCGGTGGGATAGTGGGTAACGTGGTGGGATAGTGGGTAACGCGGTGGAATAGTGTGTAACACGGTGGGATATTGGGTAACACGGTGGGATAGTGGGTACATGGCGGGATAGTTGGTAACACGGCAAGATAGTGGGTAACACGGTGGGATAGTGGGTAACGTGGCGGAATTGTGGGTAATATGGTGTGATAGTGGGAAACACGGTGGGATAGTGGGTAACGCGGTGGGATAGTGGGTAACACGGTGGGATAGTGGGTAACACGGTGGGATACTGGATAACACAGTGGGATAGTGGGGAACGCGGTGGGATAGTGGGTAACATGGTGGGATAGTGGGTAACGCGGTGGGATAGTGGGTAACCCAGTGGGATAGTGGGTAACCCGGTGGGATAGTGGGGAACACGGTGGGATAGTGGGGAACACGGTGGGATAGTGGGGAACACGGTGGGATAGTGAGGAACACGGTGGGATAGTGAGGAACACGGTGGGATAATGGGTAACGCGGTGGGATAGTGGGAAATACGGTGGGATAGTGGGTAACGTGGTGGGATAGTGGGTAACGTGGTGGGATAGTGGGTAACACCTTGGGATAGTGGGTAACGAGGTGGGATAGTGAGTATCGCGGTGGGCTAGTGGGTAACGCGGTGGAATACTGGGTAACGCGGTGGAATAGTGGGTAACACGGTGGGATAGTGGGTAACGTGGTGGGATAGTGGGTATCGCGGTGGGATAGTGGGTAACATGGTGGGATATTGGATAACATGGTGGGATAATGGGTAACAGGGTGGGATAGTGGGTAACACGGTGGGATAGTGGGTAACGCGGCAGGATAGTGGGTTATACGGTGGGATAGTGGGTAACACGATGGGATAGTAGCTAACACAATGAGATAGTGGTTAACACGATGGGATAGTGGGTAACACGATGGGATAGTGGGTAACACGGTGGGATAGTGGGTAACACGGTGGGATAGTGGGTAACACGGTGGGATAGTGGGTAACGCGGCGGGATAGTGGGTAACGCGGCGGGATAGTGGGTAACGCGATTGGATAATGGGTAACACAGTGGGATAGTGGGTAACGCGACCGGATAATGGGTAACATGGTGGCATAGTGGGAAACATGGTGGGACAGTGGGTAAAGTGATGGTATAGTGGGTAACGCAGTGGGAGAGTAGGTAACACGGTGGGATATTGGGTAACGTGGTGCGATAGTGGGTAACGCGGTGGAATAGTGTGTAACGCGGTGGAATAGTGAGTAACACGGTGGGATAGCGGGTAATGTGGTGGGATCGTGGGTATCGCGGTGGGATAGTGGTTAACGCGGTGGAATAGTGAGTAACGCGGTGGGATAGTGGGTATCGCAGGGATAGTGGGTATCGCAGTGGGATAGTGGGTAACGTGGTGGGATAGTGGGTAACGCGGTGGAATAGTGTGTAACACGGTGGGATATTGGGTAACACGGTGGGATATTGGGTAACACGGTGGGATAGTGGGTGCATGGCGGGATAGTTGGTAACACGGCAGGATAGTGGGTAACACGCTGGGATAGTGGGTAACGTGGCGAGATTGTGGGTAAAACGGTGTGACAGTGGGTAACACGGTGGGATAGTGGGTAACGCAGTGGGATAATGGGTAACCCAGTGGGATAGTGGGTAACGCAGTGGGATAGTGGGTAACACGGTGGGATAGTGGATAACACAGTGGGATAGTGGGGAACGCGGTGGGATAGTGGGTAACATGGTGGGATAGTGGGTCACGCGGTGGGATAGTGGGTAACGCGGTGGGATAGTGGGTAACCCGGTGGGATAGTGGGTAACACGGTGGGATAGTGGATAACACAGTGGGATAGTGGGGAACGCGGTGGGATAGTGGGTAACATGGTGGGATAGTGGGTCACACGGTGGGCTAGTGGGTAACGCGGTGGGATAGTGGGTAACGCGGTGGAATAGTGAGTAACACGGTGGGATAGAGGGTATCGCGGTGGGATAGTGGGTATCGCGGTGGGATAGTGGGTAACCCGGTGGTATAGTGGGGAACACGGTGGGATAGTGGGTAACGCGGTGGGATTGTTGGTAACGCAGTGGGATAGTGGGAAACACAGTGGGATAGTGGGTGCACGGTGGGATAGTGGGTAACACGTTGGGATATTGGATAACATGGTGGGATAATGGGTAACACGGTGGGATAGTGGGTAACACGGTGAGCTATTAGGTAACGCAGTGGGATTGTGGGTATCGCGGTGGGATAGTGGGCAATGCGGTGGGATAGTGGCTGACATGGTGGGATAGTGGGTAACACGGTGGATTAGTGGGTAACGCGGTGGGATAGTGGGTATCGCGGTGGGAAAGTGGGAAACGTGATGGGATAGTGGGTAACGCGGTGGAATAATGGGTAATGCGGTGGAATACTGGGTAACATGGTTGGATAGTGGGTAACGCGGTGGGATAGTGCGTATCGCGGTGGGATAGTGGGTATCGCGGTGGGATAGTGGGTAACACGGTGGAATAGTGGGTAACGCGATGGAATAGTGGGTAACACGGTGGGATAGTGGATGCATGGCGGGATAGTTGGTAACACGGCAGGATAGTGGGTAACACGCTGGGATATTGGGTAACGTGGCGGGATTGTGGGTAATACAGTGTGATAGTGGGTAACGCGGTGGGATAATGGGTAAGGTAGTGGGATAGTGGGTAACGCAGTGGGATAGTGGGTAACACGGTGGGATAGTGGGTAACGCGGTGGGATAGTGGGTATTGCGGTGGGATATTGGGTAACGTGGTGGGATAGTGGGTAACGCGGTGGAATAGTGGGTAACGCGGTGGGATATTGGGTAACACGGTAGGATAGTGGGTGCATGGCGGGATAGTTGGTAACACGGCAGGATAGTGGGTAACACGGTGGGATAGTGGGTAACGTGGCGGGATTGTGGGTAATACGGTGTGATAGTGGGAAACACGGTGGGATAGTGGGTAACGCGGTGGGATAATGGGTAACGCGGTGGGATAGTGGCTAACACGGTGGGATAGTGGGTAACACGGTGGGATACTGGATAACACAGTGGGATAGTGGGTAATGTGGTGGGATAGTGGGTATCGCGGTGGGATAGTGGGTAACGCGGTGGAATAGTGAGTAACGCGGTGGGATAGTGGGTATCGCGGTGGGATAGTGGGTATCGCGGTGGGATAGTGGGTAACGTGGTGGGATAGTGGGTAACGCGGTGGAATAGTGTGTAACACGGTGGGATATTGGGTAACACGGTGGGATAGTGGGTGCATGGCGGGATAGTTGGTAACACGGCAAGATAGTGGGTAACACGGTGGGATAGTGGGTAACGTGGTGGGATTGTGGGTAATATAGTGTGATAGTGGGAAACACGGTGGGATAGTGGGTAACGCGGTGGGATAGTGGGTAACACGGTGGGATAGTGGGTAACACGGTGGGATACTGGATAACACAGTGGGATAGTGGGGAACGCGGTGGGATAGTGGGTAACATGGTGGGATAGTGGGTAACGCGGTGGGATAGTGGGTAACGTGGTGGGATTGTGGGTAATATAGTGTGATAGTGGGAAACACGGTGGGATAGTGGGTAACGCGGTGGGATAGTGGGTAACACGGTGGGATAGTGGGTAACACGGTGGGATACTGGATAACACAGTGGGATAGTGGGGAACGCGGTGGTATAGTGGGTAACATGGTGGGATAGTGGGTAACGCGGTGGGATAGTGGGTAACGCGGTGGAATAGTGTGTAACACGGTGGGATATTGGGTAACCCGGTGGGATAGTGGGGAACACGGTGGAATACTGGGTAACGCGGTGGAATAGTGGGTAACACGGTGGGATAGTGGGTAACGTGGTGGGATAGTGGGTATCGCGGTGGGATAGTGGGTAACATGGTGGGATATTG
Organism: Chiloscyllium plagiosum; assembly: GCF_037043375.1. Lineage (NCBI taxonomy): Eukaryota > Metazoa > Chordata > Chondrichthyes > Orectolobiformes > Hemiscylliidae > Chiloscyllium > Chiloscyllium plagiosum. Next base: position 28,010,741 of record NW_028270145.1, read on the forward strand.
GATAACATAGTGGGATAATGGGTAACAGGGTGGGATAGTGGGTAACACGGTGAGATAGTGGGTAACGCGGCAGGATAGTGGGTTATACGGTGGGATAGTGGGTAACACGATGGGATAGTAGCTAACACAGTGAGATAGTGGTTAACACGATGGGACAGTGGTTAACACGATGGGATAGTGGGTAACACGACGGGATAGTGGGTAACACGGTGGGATAGTGGGTAACACGGTGGGATAGTGGGTAACACGGTGGGATAGTGGATAACACAGTGGGATAGTGGGGAACGCGGTGGGATAGTGGGTAACATGGTGGGATAGTGGGTCACACGGTGGGCTAGTGGGTAACGCGGTGGGATAGTGGGTAACGCGGTGGAATAGTGAGTAACACGGTGGGATAGAGGGTATCGCGGTGGGATAGTGGGTATCGCGGTGGGATAGTGGGTAACCCGGTGGTATAGTGGGGAACACGGTGGGATAGTGGGTAACGCGGTGGGATTGTTGGTAACGCAGTGGGATAGTGGGAAACACAGTGGGATAGTGGGTGCACGGTGGGATAGTGGGTAACACGTTGGGATATTGGATAACATGGTGGGATAATGGGTAACACGGTGGGATAGTGGGTAACACGGTGAGCTATTAGGTAACGCAGTGGGATTGTGGGTATCGCGGTGGGATAGTGGGCAATGCGGTGGGATAGTGGCTGACATGGTGGGATAGTGGGTAACACGGTGGATTAGTGGGTAACGCGGTGGGATAGTGGGTATCGCGGTGGGAAAGTGGGAAACGTGATGGGATAGTGGGTAACGCGGTGGAATAATGGGTAATGCGGTGGAATACTGGGTAACATGGTTGGATAGTGGGTAACGCGGTGGGATAGTGCGTATCGCGGTGGGATAGTGGGTATCGCGGTGGGATAGTGGGTAACACGGTGGAATAGTGGGTAACGCGATGGAATAGTGGGTAACACGGTGGGATAGTGGATGCATGGCGGGATAGTTGGTAACACGGCAGGATAGTGGGTAACACGCTGGGATATTGGGTAACGTGGCGGGATTGTGGGTAATACAGTGTGATAGTGGGTAACGCGGTGGGATAATGGGTAAGGTAGTGGGATAGTGGGTAACGCAGTGGGATAGTGGGTAACACGGTGGGATAGTGGGTAACGCGGTGGGATAGTGGGTATTGCGGTGGGATATTGGGTAACGTGGTGGGATAGTGGGTAACGCGGTGGAATAGTGGGTAACGCGGTGGGATATTGGGTAACACGGTAGGATAGTGGGTGCATGGCGGGATAGTTGGTAACACGGCAGGATAGTGGGTAACACGGTGGGATAGTGGGTAACGTGGCGGGATTGTGGGTAATACGGTGTGATAGTGGGAAACACGGTGGGATAGTGGGTAACGCGGTGGGATAATGGGTAACGCGGTGGGATAGTGGCTAACACGGTGGGATAGTGGGTAACACGGTGGGATACTGGATAACACAGTGGGATAGTGGGTAATGTGGTGGGATAGTGGGTATCGCGGTGGGATAGTGGGTAACGCGGTGGAATAGTGAGTAACGCGGTGGGATAGTGGGTATCGCGGTGGGATAGTGGGTATCGCGGTGGGATAGTGGGTAACGTGGTGGGATAGTGGGTAACGCGGTGGAATAGTGTGTAACACGGTGGGATATTGGGTAACACGGTGGGATAGTGGGTGCATGGCGGGATAGTTGGTAACACGGCAAGATAGTGGGTAACACGGTGGGATAGTGGGTAACGTGGTGGGATTGTGGGTAATATAGTGTGATAGTGGGAAACACGGTGGGATAGTGGGTAACGCGGTGGGATAGTGGGTAACACGGTGGGATAGTGGGTAACACGGTGGGATACTGGATAACAGTGGGATAGTGGGGAACGCGGTGGGATAGTGGGTAACATGGTGGGATAGTGGGTAACGCGGTGGGATAGTGGGTAACGTGGTGGGATTGTGGGTAATATAGTGTGATAGTGGGAAACACGGTGGGATAGTGGGTAACGCGGTGGGATAATGGGTAACACGGTGGGATAGTGGGTAACACGGTGGGATACTGGATAACACAGTGGGATAGTGGGGAACGCGGTGGGATAGTGGGTAACATGGTGGGACAGTGGGTAACGCGGTGGGATAGTGGGTAACGCGGTGGAATAGTGTGTAACACGGTGGGATATTGGGTAACCCGGTGGGATAGTGGGGAACACGGTGGAATACTGGGTAACGCGGTGGAATAGTGGGTAACACGGTGGGATAGTGGGTAACGTGGTGGGATAGTGGGTATCGCGGTGGGATAGTGGGTAACATGGTGGGATATTGGATAACATAGTGGGATAATGGGTAACAGGGTGGGATAGTGGGTAACACGGTGAGATAGTGGGTAACGCGGCAGGATAGTGGGTTATACGGTGGGATAGTGGGTAACACGATGGGATAGTAGCTAACACAGTGAGATAGTGGTTAACACGATGGGACAGTGGTTAACACGATGGGATAGTGGGTAACACGACGGGATAGTGGGTAACACGGTGGGATAGTGGGTAACACGGTGGAATAGTGGGTAACACAGTGGGATAGTGGGTAACGCGGCGGGATAGTGGGTAATACGGTGGGATAGTGGGTAACGCGATCGGATAATGGGTAACACGGTGGGATAGTGGGTAACACGGTGGGAAAGTGGGTAACGCGGTGGAATAGTGAGTAACACGGAGGGATAGAGGGTATCGTGGTGGGATAGTGGGTATCGCGGTGGGATAGTGGGTAACCCGGTGGTATAGTGGGGAACATGGTGGGATAGTGGGTATCATGGTGGGATAGAGGGTATCGCGGTGGGATAGTGGGTATCGCGGTGGGATAGTGGGTAACCCGGTGGTATAGTGGGGAACACGGTGGGATAGTGGGTAACACGGTGGGATAGTGGGTAACACGGTGGGATAGTGGGTAACACGGTGGGATAGTTGGTAACGCAGTGGGATAGTGGGAAACACAGTGGGATAGTGGGTGCATGGTGGGATAGTGGGTAACACGTTGGGATATTGGATAACATGGTGGGATAATGGGTAACACGGTGGGATAGTGGGTAACACGGTGAGCTATTAGGTAACGCAGTGGGATTGTGGGTATCGCGGTGGGATAGTGGGCAATGTGGTGGGATAGTGGCTAACATGGTGGGATAGTGGGTAACACGGTGGATTAGAGGGTAACGCGGTGGGATAGTGGGTAACACGGTGGGATCGTGGGTATTGCGGTGGGATAGTGGGAAATACAGTGGGATAGTGGGTAACATGTTGGGATAGTGGGTAACACGGTTGGATAGTGGGTAAGGCGGTGGGATAGTTGGTAACGCAGTGGGATAGTGGGTAACACGGTGAGCTATTAGGTAACGCAGTGGGATTGTGGGTATCGCGGTGGGATAGTGGGCAATGTGGTGGGATAGTGGCTAACATGGTGGGATAGTGGGTAACACGGTGGATTAGAGGGTAACGCGGTGGGATAGTGGGTATCGCGGTGGGATAGTGGGAAACGTGATGGGATAGTGGGTAACGCGGTGGAATAATGGGTAATGCGGTGGAATACTGGGTAACACGGTTGGATAGTGGGTAACGCGGTGGGATAGTGGGTTTCGCGGTGGGATAGTGGGTCTCGCGGTGGAATAGTGGGTAACGCGATGGAATAGTGGGTAACACGGTGGGATAGTGGGTGCATGGCGGGATAGTTGGTAACACGGCAGGATAGTGGGTAACACGCTGGGATAGTGGGTAACTTGGCGGGATTGTGGGTAACACGGTGAGATAGTGGGTAACGCGGTGGGATAATGGGTAAGGTAGTGGGATAGTGGGTAACGCAGTGGGATAGTGGGTAACACTGTGGGATAGTGGGTAACGCGGTGGTATAGTGGGTATTGCGGTGGGATAGTGGGGAACGTGGTGGGATAGTGGGTAACGCGGTGGAATAGTGGGTAACGCGGTGGAATAGTGGGTAACACGGTACGATAGTGGGTGCATGGCGGGATAGTTGGTAACACGGCAGGATAGTGGGTAACACGGTGGGATAGTGGGTAACACGGTGGGATAGTGGGTAACACGGTGGGATACTGGATAACACAGTGGGATAGTGGGTAAAGTGGTGGGATAGTGGGTATCGCGGTGGAATAGTGGGTAACGCGGTGGAATAGTGAGTAACGCGGTGGGATAGTGGGTATCGCGGTGGGATAGTGGGTAACGTGGTAGGATAGTGGGTAATGCGGTGGAATAGTGTGTAACACGGTGGGATATTGGGTAACACGGTGGGATAGTGGGTGCATGGCGGGATAGTTGGTAACACGGCAAGATAGTGGGTAACACGGTGGGATAGTGGGTAACGTGGCGGGATTGTGGGTAATATGGTGTGATAGTGGGAAACACGGTGGGATAGTGGGTAACGCGGTGGGATAGTGGGTAACACGGTGGGATAGAGGGTAACACGGTGGGATACTGGATAACACGGTGGGATAGTGGGGAACGCGGTGGGATAGTGGGTAACATGGTGGGATAGTGGGTAACGCGGTGGGATAGTGGGTAACCCAGTGGGATAGTGGGTAACCCGGTGGGATAGTGGGGAACACGGTGGGATAGTGGGTAACATGGTGGGATAGTGAGGAACACGGTGGGATAATGGGTAACACGGTGGGATAGTGGGTAACGTGGTGGGATAGAGGGTAACACGGTGGGATACTGGATAACACAGTGGGATCGTGGGTAAAGTGGTGGGATAGTGGGTATCGCGGTGGGATAGTGGGTAACGCGGTGGAATAGTGAGTAACGCGGTGGGATAGTGGGTATCGCGGTGGGATAGTGGGTAACGTGGTAGGATAGTGGGTGATGCGGTGGAATAGTGTGTAACACGGTGGGATATTGGGTAACACGGTGGGATAGTGGGTGCATGGCGGGATAGTTGGTAACACGGCAAGATAGTGGGTAACACGGTGGGATAGTGGGTAACGTGGCGGGATTGTGGGTAATATGGTGTGATAGTGGGAAACACGGTGGGATAGTGGGTAACGCGGTGGGATAGTGGGTAACACGGTGGGATAGAGGGTAACACGGTGGGATACTGGATAACACGGTGGGATAGTGGGGAACGCGGTGGGATAGTGGGTAACATGGTGGGATAGTGGGTAACGCGGTGGGATAGTGGGTAACCCAGTGGGATAGTGGGTAACCCGGTGGGATAGTGGGGAACACGGTGGGATAGTGGGTAACATGGTGGGATAGTGAGGAACACGGTGGGATAATGGGTAACGCGGTGGGATAGTGGGTAACGTGGTGGGATAGTGGGTAACGTGGTGGGATAGTGAGTATCGCGGTGGGATAGTGGGTAACGCGGTGGAATACTGGGTAACGCGGTGGAATAGTGGGTAACACGGTGAGATAGTGGGTAACGTGGTGGGATAGTGGGTAACGTGGTGGGATAGTGGGTAACACCTTGGGATAGTGAGTATCGCGGTGGGATAGTGGGTAACGCGGTGGAATACTGGGTAACGCGGTGGAATAGTGGGTAACACGGTGGGATAGTGGGTAACGTGGTGGGATAGTGGGTAACGCGGTGGAATAGTGGGTAACGCGGTGGAATAGTGGGTAACACGGTGGGATATTGGGTAACACGGTAGGATAGTGGGTGCATGGCGGGATAGTTGGTAACACGGCAGGATAGTGGGTAACACGGTGGGATAGTGGGTAACGTGGCGGGATTGTGGGTAATACGGTGTGATAGTGGGAAACACGGTGGGATAGTGGGTAACGCGGTGGGATAACGGGTAACGCGGTGGATAGTGGGTAACACGGTGGGATAGTGGGTAACACGGTGGGATACTGGATAACACAGTGGTATAGTGGGTAATGTGATGGGATAGTGGGTATCGCGGTGGGATAGTGGGTAACGCGGTGGAATAGTGAGTAACGCGGTGGGATAGTGGGTATCGCAGTGGGATAGTGGGTATCGCGGTGGGATAGTGGGTAACGTGGTGGGATAGTGGGAAATGCGGTGGAATAGTGTGTAACACGGTGGGATATTGGGTAACACGGTGGGATTGTGGGTAACATGGTGGGATAGTGAGGAACACGGTGGGATAATGGGTATCGCGGTGGGATAGTGGGAAATACGGTGGGATAGTGGGTAACGTGGTGGGATAGTGGGTAACGTGGTGGGATAGTGGGTAACACCTTGGGATAGTGAGTATCGCGGTGGGATAGTGGGTAATGCTGTGGAATACTGGGTAACGCGGTGGAATAGTGGGTAACACGGTGGGATAGTGGGTAACGTGGTGGGATAGTGGGTAACGCGGTGGAATAGTGGGTAACGCGGTGGAATAGTGGGTAACACGTTGGAATAGTGGGTAACACGGTGGGATAGTGGGTAACGCGGTGGGATAGTGAGTATCGCGGTGGGATAGTGGGTAACGTTGTGGGATAGTGGGTAACGTGGTGGGATAGTGGGTAACGTGGTGGGATAGTGGGCAACACGGTGGGATATTGGGTAACACGATGGGATAGTGGGTGCATGGCGGGATAGTTGGTAACATGGCAGGATATTGGGTAACACGCTGGGATAGTTGGTAACGTGGTGGGATTGTGGGTAATACGGTGTGATAGTGGGTAACACGGTGGGATAGTGGGTCACGCGGTGGGATAATGGGTAACGCAGTGGGATAGTGGGTAATGCAGTGAGATAGTGGGTAACGCGGTGGAATAGTGGGTAACGCGGTGGAATAGTGGGTAACACGGTGGGATAGTGGGTAACACGGTGGGATAGTGAGTAACACGATGGGATAGTGGGTAACACGATGGGATAGTGGGTAACACGGTGGGATGGGGGTAACACGATGGGATAGTGGGTAACACGGTGGGATAGTGGGTAATACGGTGGGATAGTGGCTAATGTGGTGGAATAGTGGGTAACACGGGATATTGGGTAACACGGTGGGATAGTGGGTGCATGGCGGCATAGTTGGTAACACGGCAGGATAGTGGGTAACACGGTGGGAGAGTGGGTAATGTGGCGGGATTGTGGGTAATACGGTGTGATAGTGGGTAACACGGTGGGATAGTGGGTAACGCGGTGTGATAATGGGTAACACAGTGGGATAGTGGATAACGCAGTGGGATACTGGATAACACAGTGGGATAGTGGGGATCGCGGTGGGATAGTGGGTAACATGGTGGGATAGTGGGCAACCCGGTGGGATAGTGGGCGCACGGTGGAATATTGGGTTACACAGTGGGATAGTGGGTAACACAGTAGGATCGTGGGTAACAAGGTGGGATAGTTGGTAATGCAGTGGGACAGTGGGAAACACAGTGGGATAGTGGGTGCACGGTGGGATAGTGGGTAACACATTGGGATATTGGATAACATGGTGGGATAATGGGTAACAGGGTGGGATAGTGGGTAACACGGTGAGATAGTGGGTAACGCGGCAGGATAGTGGGTTATACGGTGGGATAGTGGGTAACACGATGGGATAGTAGCTAACACAGTGAGATAGTGGTTGACACGATGGGATAGTGGGTAACACGATGGGATAGTGGGTAACACGGTGGGATAGTGGGTAACACGGTGGGATAGTGGGTAACGCGGCGGGATAGTGGGTAATACGGTGGGATAGTGAGTAATACGGTGGGATAGTGGGTAACGCGATCAGATAATGGGTAACACGGTGGGATAGTGGGTAACACGGTGGGAAAGTGGGTAACACAGTGGGATAGTGGGTAACGTGGTGGAATAGTGAGTAACACGGTGGGATAGAGGGTATCGCGGTGGGATAGTGGGTATCGCGGTGGGATAGTGGGTAACCCGGTGGTATAGTGGGGAACACGGTGGGATAGTGGGTATCATGGTGGGATAGAGGGTATCGCGGTGGGATAGTGGGTATCGCGGTGGGATAGTGGGTAACCCAGTGGTATAGTGGGGAACACGGTGGGATAGTGGGTAACATGGTGGGATAGTGAGGAACACAGTGGGATAGTGGGTAACAGGGGTGGATAGTGGGTGCACGGTGGGATAGTGGGAAACACGGTGGGATCGTGGGTATTGCGGTGGGATAGTGGGAAATACAGTGGGATAATGGGTAACATGTTGGGATAGTGGGTAACACGGTTGGATAGTGGGTAACGCGGTGGTATAGTTGGTAACGCAGTGGGATAGTGGGAAACAGAGTGGGATAGTGGGTGCACGGTGGGATCGTGGGTAACACGTTGGGATATTGGATAACATGGTGGGATAATGGGTAACACGGTGGGATAGTGGGTAACACGGTGAGCTATTAGGTAACGCAGTGGGATTGTGGGTATCGCGGTGGGATAGTGGGCAATGTGGTGGGATAGTGGCTAACATGGTGGGATAGTGGGTAACACGGTGGATTAGTGGGTAACGCGGTGGGATAGTGGGTATCGCGGTGGGATAGTGGGAAACGTGATGGGATAGTGGGTAACGCGGTGGAATAATGGGTAATGCGGTGGAATACTGGGTAACACGGTTGGGTAGTGGGTAACGCGGTGGGATAGTGGGTATCGCGGTGGGATAGTGGGTATCGCGGTGGGATAGTGTGTAACGCGGTGGAATAGTGGGCAACGCGATGGAATAGTGGGTAACACGGTGGGATAGTGGGTGCATGGCGGGATAGTTGGTAACACGGCAGGATAGTGGGTAACACGCTGGGATAGTGGGTAACGTGGCGGGATTGTGGGTAATACGGTGTGATAGTGGGTAACGCGGTGGGATAATGGGTAAGGTAGTGGGATAGTGGGTAACGCAGTGGGATAGTGGGTAACACGGTGGGATAGTGGGTAACGCGGTGGAATAGTGGGTAACACGGTGGGATATTGGGTAACACGGTAGGATAGTGGGTGCATGGCGGGATAGTTGGTAACACGGCAGGATAGTGGGTAACACGGTGGGATAGTGGGTAACGTGGCGGGATTGTGGGTAATACGGTGTGATAGTGGGAAACACGGTGGGATAGTGGGTAACGCGGTGGGATAATGGGTAACGCGGTGGGATAGTGGCTAACACGGTGGGATAGAGGGTAACACGGTGGGATACTGGATAACACAGTGGGATAGTGGGTAATGTGGTGGGATAGTGGGTATCGCGGTGGGATAGTGGGTAACGCGGTGGAATAGTGAGTAACGCGGTGGGATAGTGGGTATCGCAGTGGGATAGTGGGTATCGCGGTGGGATAGTGGGTAACGTGGTGGGATACTGGATAACACAGTGGGATAGAGGGTAATGTGGTGGGATAGTGGGTATCGCGGTGGGATAGTGGGTAACGCGGTGGAATAGTGAGTAACGCGGTGGGATAGTGGGTATCGCAGTGGGATAGTGGGTATCGCGGTGGGATAGTGGGTAACGTGGTGGGATAGTGGGTAACGCGGTGGAATAGTGGGTAACACGGTGGGATAGTGGGTAACGTGGTGGGATAGTGGGTAACGCGGTGGAATAGTGGGTAACGCGGTGGAATAGTGGGTAACACGTTGGAATAGTGGGTAACACGGTGGGATAGTGGGTAACGCGGTGGGATAGTGGGTTTCGCAGTGGGATAGTGTGTAACGTGGTGGGATAGTGGGTAACGTGGTGGGATAGTGGGCAACACGGTGGGATATTGGGTAACACGGTGGGATAGTGGGTGCATGGCGGGATAGTTGGTAACATGGCAGGATATTGGGTAACACGCTGGGATAGTTGTTAACGTGGTGGGATTGTGGGTAATACGGTGCGATAGTGGGTAACACGGTGGGATAGTGGGTCACGCGGTGGGATAATGGGTAACGCAGTGGGATAGTGGGTAATGCAGTGAGATAGTGGGTAACGCGGTGGGATAGTGGGTAACACGGTGGGATAGTGGGTGCACAGTGGGATAGTTGTAACACATTAGGATATTGGATAACATGGTGGGATAATGGGTAACAGGGTGGGATAGTGGGTAACACGGTGAGATAGTGGGTAACGCGGTAGGATAGTGGGTTATACGGTGGGATAGTGGGTAACACGATGGGATAGTGGGTAACACGGTGGGATAGTGGGTAACACGGTGGGATAGTGGGTAACACGGTGGGATAGTGGGTAACGCGGCGGGGTAGTGGGTAACACAGTGGGATAGTGGGTAACGTGGTGGAATAGTGAGTAACACGGTGGGATAGAGGGTATCGCGGTGGGATAGTGGGTATCGCGGTGGGATAGTGGGTAACCCGGTGGTATAGTGGGGAACACGGTGGGATAGTGGGTATCATGGTGGGATAGAGGGTATCGCGGTGGGATAGTGGGTATCGCGGTGGGATAGTGGGTAACCCGGTGGTATAGTGGGGAACACGGTGGGATAGTGGGTAACATGGTGGGATAGTGAGGAACACAGTGGGATAGTGGGTAACAGGGATGGATAGTGGGTGCACGGTGGGATAGTGGGTAACACGGTGGGATCGTGGGTATTGCGGTGGGATAGTGGGAAATACCGTGGGATAATGGGTAACATGTTGGGATAGTGGGTAACACGGTTGGATAGTGGGTAACGCGGTGGGATAGTTGGTAACGCAGTGGGATAGTGGGAAACACAGTGGGATAGTGGGTGCACGGGGGGATAGTGGGTAACACGTTGGGATATTGGATAACATGGTGGGATAATGGGTAACACGGTGGGATAGTGGGTAACACGGTGAGATATTAGGTAACGCAGTGGGATTGTGGGTATCGCGGTGGGATAGTGGGCAATGTGGTGGGATAGTGGCTAACATGGTGGGATAGTGGGTAACACGGTGGATTAGAGGGTAACGCGGTGGGATAGTGGGTATCGCGGTGGGATAGTGGGAAACGTGATGGGATAGTGGGTAACGCGGTGGAATAATGGGTAATGCGGTGGAATACTGGGTAACACGGTTGGGTAGTGGGTAACGCGGTGGGATAGTGGGTATCGCGGTGGGATAGTGGGTATCGCGGTGGGATAGTGGGTAACGCGGTGGAATAGTGGGTAACGCGATGGAATAGTGGGTAACACGGTGGGATAGTGGGTGCATGGCGGGATAGTTGGTAACACGGTGGGATAGTGGGTAACACGGTGGGATAGTGGGTAACGCGGCGTGATAGTGGGTAATACAGTGGGATAGTGGGTAACGCGATCGGATAATGGGTAACACAGTGGGATAGTGGGTAACACGGTGGGAAAGTGGGTAACACAGTGGGATAGTGGGTAACGCGACCGGATAATGGGTAACACGGTGGCATAGTGGGGAATATGGTGGGATAGTGGGTACCATGGTGGGATAGTGAAAAACACGGTGGGATAATGGGTAACGCGGTGGGATAGTGGGAAATACGGTGGAATAGTGGGTAACATGGTGGGATAGTGGGTAACACCTTGGGATAGTGGATAACGTGGTGGGATATTGGGTAATGCGGAAAGATAGTGGGTAACACGGTGGGAATGTGGGTAACGCGGTGGGATAGTGGGTAATGCGGTGGAATAGTGGGTAACACGGTGGGATAGTGGGTAACACGATGGGATAGTGGGTAACACGATGGGATAGTGGGTAACACGGTGGGATAGTGGGTAACACGGTGGGATAGTGGGTAACACGGTGGGATAGTGGGTAATGCGGTGGGATAGTGGGTAACACGGTGGGATAGTGGGTAATGCGGTGGGATAGTGGGTAATACGGTGGGATAGTGGGTAATACGGTGGGATAGTGGGTAACACAGTGGGATAGTGGGTATCGCGGTGGGATAGTGGGTGCATGGCGGGATAGTTGGTAACACGGTGGGATAGTGGGTAACGTGGCGGGATTGTGGGTAACGCGGTGGAATAGTGAGTAACGCGGTGGGATAGTGGGTATCGCAGTGGGATAGTGGGTATCGCAGTGGGATAGTGGGTATCGCAGTGGGATAGTGGGTATCGCGGTGGGATAGTGGGTAACGTGGTGGGATACTGGATAACAGTGGGATAGTGGGTAATGTGGTGGGATAGTGGGTATTGCGGTGGGATAGTGGGTAACGCGGTGGAATAGTGAGTAATGCGGTGGGATAGTGGGTATCGCAGTGGGATAGTGGGTATCGCGGTGGGATAGTGGGTAACACGTTGGAACAGTGGGTAACACGGTGGGATAGTGGGTAACGCGGTGGGATAGTGGGTATCGCGGTGGGATAGTGGGGATCGCAGTGGGATAGTGGGTAACATGGTGGGATATTGGGTAACACGGTGGGATAGTGGATGCATGGCGGGATAGTTGGTAACATGGCAGGATACTGGGTAACACGCAGGGATAGTTGGTAACGTGGTGGGATTGTGGGTAATACGGTGGGATAGTGGGTAACACGGTGGGAAAGTGGGTAACACAGTGGGATAGTGGGTAACGCGACCGGATAATGGGTAACACGGTGGCATAGTGGGGAACATGGTGGGATAGTGGGTACCATGGTGGGATAGTGAAAAACACGGTGGGATAATGGGTAACGCGGTGGGATAGTGGGAAATACGGTGGAATAGTGGGTAACATGGTGGGATAGTGGGTAACACCTTGGGATAGTGGGTAACGTGGTGGGATATTGGGTAATGCGGAAAGATAGTGGGTAACACGGTGGGAATGTGGGTAACGCGGTGGGATAGTGGGTAACGCGGTGGAATAGTGGGTAACGCGGTGGAATAGTGGGTAACGCGGTGGAATAGTGGGTAACGCGGTGGAATAGTGGGTAACACGGTGGGATAGTGGGTAACACGGTGGGATAGTGGTAAACGCGGTGGGATAGTGGGTAACACGATGGGATAGGGGGTAACACGGTGGGATAGTGGGTAACACGGTGGGATAGTGGGTAACACGGTGGGATAGTGGGTAATACGGTGGGATAGTGGGTAATACGGTGGGATAGTGGGTAACACAGTGGGATAGTGGGTATCGCGGTGGGATAGTGGGTGCATGGCGGGATAGTTGGTAACACGGCATGATAGTGGGTAACACGCTGGGATAGTGGGTAACGTGGCGGGATTGTGGTTAATATGGTGTGATAGTGGGAAACACAGTGGGATAGTGGGTAACGCTGTGGGATAATGGGTAACGCGGTGGGATAGTGGGTAACACGGTGGGATAGTGGGTAACACGGTGGGATACTGGATAACACAGTGGGATAGTGGGTAATGTGGTGGGATAGTGGGTATCGCGGTGGGATAGTGGGTAACGCGGTGGAATAGTGAGTAACGCGGTGGGATAGTGAGTATCGCAGTGGGATAGTGGGTATCGCGGTGGGATAGTGGGTAACGTGGTGGGATACTGGATAACACAGTGGGATAGTGGGTAATGTGGTGGGATAGTGGGTATCGCGGTGGGATAGTGGGTAACGCGGTGGAATAGTGAGTAACGCGGTGGGATAGTGGGTATCGCAGTGGGATAGTGGGTATCGCGGTGGGATAGTGGGTAACACGTTAGAATAGTGGGTAACACGGTGGGATAGTGGGTAACGCGGTGGGATAGTGGGTAACGCGGTGGGATAGTGGGTAACGCGGTGGGATAGTGGGTAACGTGGTGGGATAGTGGGTAACGTGGTGGGATAGTGGGCAACACGGTGGGATATTGGGTAACACGGTGGGATAGTGGATGCATGGCGGGATAGTTGGTAACATGGCAGGATATTGGGTAACACGCTGGGATAGTTGGTAACGTGGTGGGATTGTGGGTAATACGGTGTGATAGTGGGTAACACGGTGGGATAGTGGGTCACGCGGTGGGATAATGGGTAACGCAGTGGGATAGTGGGTAATGCGGTGAGATAGTGGATAACACGGTGGGATAGTGGGTAACGCAGTGGGATACTGGATAACACAGTGGGATAGTGGGGATCGCGGTGGGATAGTGGGGATCGCGGTGGGATAGTGGGTAACATGGTGGGATATTGGGTAACACGGTGGGATAGTGGATGCATGGCGGGATAGTTGGTAACATGGCAGGATACTGGGTAACACGCAGGGATAGTTGGTAACGTGGTGGGATTGTGGGTAATACGGTGGGATAGTGGGTAACACGGTGGGAAAGTGGGTAACACAGTGGGATAGTGGGTAACGCGACCGGATAATGGGTAACACGGTGGCATAGTGGGGAACATGGTGGGATAGTGTGTACCATGGTGGGATAGTGAAAAACACGGTGGGATAATGGGTAACGCGGTGGGATAGTGGGAAATACGGTGGAATAGTGGGTAACATGGTGGGATAGTGGGTAACACCTTGGGATAGTGGGTAACGCGGTGGGATATTGGGTAATGCGGAGGGATAGTGGGTAACACGGTGGGATAGTGGGTAACGCGGTAGAATAGTGGGTAACGCGGTGAAATAGTGGGTAACGCGGTAGGAAAGTGGGTAACGCGGTGGGATAGTGGGTGTCGGGGTGGGATAGTGGGTAATGCGGTGGAATAGTGGGTAACGCGGTGGAATAGTGGGTAACACGGTGGGATAGTGGGTAACGTGGTGGGAGAGTGGGTATCGCGGTGGGATAGTGGGTATCGCGGTGTGATAGTGGGTATCGCGGTGGGATAGTGTGTAACACGGTGGGATACTGGGTAACACGGTGGGATACTGGGTAACACGGTGGGATAGTGGGTGCATGGCGGGATAGTTGGTAACACGGCAGGATAGTGGGTAACACGCTGGGATAGTGGGTAACGTGGCGGGATTGTGGGTAAAACGGTGGGATAGTGGGTAACGCGGTGGGATAGTGGGTAACGCGGTGGGATAGTGGGTAACGCGGTGGGATAATGGGTAACGCGGTGGGATAGTGGGTAACGCGGTGGGATCGTGGGTAACGCGGTGGGATAATGGGTAACGCGGTGGGATAATGGGTAACGCGGTGGGATAGTGGGTAACCCGGTGGGATAGTGGGTAACGCGGTGGGATAGTGGATAACATGGTGGGATAGTGGGGAACGCGGTGGGATAGTGGGTCATGCGGTCGGATAGTGGGTAACGCGGTGGGATAGTGGGTAACGCGGTGGGATAGTGGGTAACCCGGTGGGATAGTGGGGAACACGGTGGGATAGTGGGTAACATGGTGCGATAGTGAGGAACATAGTGGGATAGTGGGTATAACGGATGGATAATGGGTGCATGGTGTGATAGTGGGTAACACGGTGGGATCGTGGGTAACATGGTGGGATAGTGGGTAACACGGTTGGATAGTGGGTGCACGGTGGGATAGTGGGTAACACGGTGGGATCGTGGGTAACATGGTGGGATAGTTGGTAATGCAATGGGACAGTGGGAAACACAGTGGGATACTGGGTGCACGGTGGGATAGTGGGTAACACGTTGGGATATTGGATAACATGGTGGGATAATGGGTAACACGGTGGGATAGTGGGGAACACGGTGAGATAGTGGGTAACGTGATGGGCTATTAGATAACGCAGTGGGATTGTGGGTATTGCGGTGGGATAGTGGGTAATGTGGTGGGATAGTGGGCAATGCGGTGGGATAGTGGCTAACATGGTGGGATAGTGGGTAACACGGTGGATTAGTGGGCAACGCGGTGGGATATTGGCTATCGCGGTGGGATAGTGGGAAACATGGTGGGATAGTGGGTAACGTGGTGTAATAGTGGGTAACGCGGTGGAATAGTGGGTACCACGGTTGGATAGTGGGTAACGCAGTGGGATAGTGGGTATCGCGGTGGGATAGTGGGTATGGCGGTGGGATAGTGGATATCGCGGTGGGATAGTGGGTATCGCAGTGGGATAGTGGGTATCGCGGTGGGATAGTGGGTAACGTGGTGGAATAGTGGGTAACGCGGTGGAATAGTGGGTAACGCGGGTGAGATAGTGGGTAACGCGGTGGGATAGTGGGTAACGCGGTGGGATAGTGGGTATCGTGGTGGGATAGTGGGTATGGCGGTGGGATAGTGGGTATCGCGGTGGGATAGTGGGTATCGCAGTGGGATAGTGGGTATCGCGGTGGGATTGTGGGTAACGCGGTGGAATAGTGGGTAACGCGGTGGAATAGTGGGTAACGCAGTGGAATAGTGGGTAACGTGGTGGGATAGTGGGTATCGCGGTGGGATAGTGGGTAACGTGGTGGGATAGTGGGTATCGCGGTGGGATATTGGGTAACACGGTGGGATAGAGGGTGCCTGGCGGGATAGCTGGTAACACGGCGGGATAGTGGGTAACACGCTGGGATAGTGGGTAACGTGGCGGGATTGTGGGTAATGCGGTGTGATAGTGGGTAACACAGTGGGATAGTGGGTAACGCGATCGGATAATGGGTAACACGGTGGGATAGTGGGTAACACGGTGGGAAAGTGGGTAACACAGTGGGATAGTGGGTAACGCGACCGGATAATGGGTAACACGGTGGCATAGTGGGGAACATGGTGGGATAGTGGGTAACATGGTGGGATAGTGAAAAACACGGTGGGATAATGGGTAACGCGGTGGGATAGTGGGAAATACGGTGGAATAGTGGGTAACATGGTGGGATAGTGTGTAACACCTTGGGATAGTGGGTAACGTAGTTGGATATTGGGTAATGCGGAGGGATAGTGGGTAACACGGTGGGATAGTGGGTAACGCGGTGGGATAGTGGGTAACGCGGTGGAATAGTGGGTAACGCTGTGGAATAGTGGGTAACGCTGTGGAATAGTGGGTAACACGGTGGGATAGTGGGTAACACGATGGGATAGTGGGTAACACGATGGGATAGTGGGTAACACGGTGGGATAGTGGGTAACACGGTGGGATAGTGGGTGCTACGGTGGGATAGTGGGTAATGTGGTGGAATAGCGGGTAACACGGGATATTGGGTAACACGGTGGGATAGTGGGTGCATGGCGGCATAGTTGGTAACACGGCAGGATAGTGGGTAACACGGTGGGAGAGTGGGTAATGTGGCGGGATTGTGGGTAATACGGTGTGATAGTGGGTAACACGGTGGGATAGTGGGTAACGCGGTGTGATAATGGGTAACACAGTGGGATAGTGGATAACGCAGTGGGATACTGGATAACACAGTGGGATAGTGGGGAACATGGTGGGATAGTGGGTAACATGGTGGGATAATGGGTAACCCGGTTGGATAGTGGGGAACGTGGTGGGATAGTGGGTAACATGGTGGGATAGTGAGGAACACGGTGGGATAATGGGTAATGCGGTGGGATAGTGGGAAATGCGGTGGAATAGTGGGTAACATGGTGGGATAGTGGGTAACACCTTGGGATAGTGGGTAATGCGGTGGGATATTGGGTAATGCGGAGGGATAGTGGGTAACACGGTGGGATAGTGGGTAACGCGGTGGGATAGTGGGTAACGCGGTAGAATAGTGGGTAACGCGGTGAAATAGTGGGTAACACGGTAGGATAGTGGGTAACGCGGTGGGATATTGGGTAACGTGGTGGGATAGTGGGTAACGCGGTGGGATATTGGGTAACGTGGTGGAATAGTGGGTAACGCGGTGGAATAGTGTGTAACGCGGTGGAATAGTGAGTAACACGGTGGGATAGTGGGTAACGTGGTGGGATAGTGGGTATCGCGGTGTGATAGTGGGTATCGCAGTGTGATAGTGGGTATCGCGGTGGGATAGTGTGTAACACGGTGGGATACTGGGTAACACAGTGGGATAGTGGGTGCATGGCGGGATAGTTGGTAACACGGCAGGATAGTGGGTAACACGCTGGGATAGTGGGTAACGTGGCAGGATTGTGGGTAAAACGGTGTGATAGTGGGTAACACGGTGGGATAGTAGGTAACGCGGTGGGATAGTGGGTAACGCGGTGGGATAGTGGATAACACGGTGGGATAGTGGGGAACGCGGTGGGATAGTGGGTCACGCGGTGGGATAGTGGGTAACGCGGTGGGATAGTGGGTAACGCGGTGGGATAGTGGGTAACGCGGTGGGATAGTGCGTCACGCAGTGGGATAGTGGGTAACCCGGTGGGATAGTGGGGAACACGGTGGGATAGTGGGGAACATGGTGCGATAGTGAGGAACACAGTGGGTTAGTGGGTATAACGGATGGACAATGGGTGCATGGTGTGATAGTGGGTAACACGGTGGGATCGTGGGTAACATGGTGGGATAGTGGGTAACACGGTTGGATAGTGGGTGCACGGTGGGATAGTGGGTAACACGGTGGGATCGTGGGTAACACGGTGGGATAGTTGGTAATGCAATGGGACAGTGGGAAACACAGTGGGATACTGGGTGCACGGTGGGATAGTGGGTAACACGTTGGGATATTGGATAACATGGTGGGATAATGGGTAACACGGTGGGATAGTGGGGAACACGGTGAGATAGTGGGTAACGTGGTGGGCTATTAGATAACGCAGTGGGATTGTGGGTATTGCGGTGGGATAGTGGGTAATGTGGTGGGATAGTGGGCAATGCGGTGGGATAGTGGGAAACATGGTGGGATAGTGGGTAACGCGGTGGAATAGTGGGTACCACGGTTGGATAGTGGGTAACGCGGTGGGATAGTGGGTATCGCGGTGGGATAGTGGGTATGGCGGTGGGATAGTGGGTATCGCGGTGGGATAGTGGGTATCGCAGTGGGATAGTGGGTATGGCGGTGGGATAGTGGGTAACGCGGTGGAATAGTGGGTAACGCGGTGGGATAGTGGGTAACGCGGTGGGATAGTGGGTAACGCGGTGGGATAGTGGGTATCGCGGTGGGATAGTGGGTATGGCGGTGGGATAGTGGGTATCACGGTGGGATAGTGGGTATCGCAGTGGGATAGTGGGTTTCGCGGTGGGATTGTGGGTAACGTGGTGGAATAGTGGGTAACGCGGTGGAATAGTGGGTAACGCGGTGGAATAGTGGGTGCATGGCGGGATAGTTGGTAACACGGCAGGATAGTGGGTAACACGCTGGGATAGTGGGTAACGTGGCGGGATTGTGGGTAAAACGGTGGGATAGTGGGTAACGCGGTGGGATAGTGGGTAACGCGGTGGGATAATGGGTAACGCGGTGGGATAGTGGGTAACGCGGTGGGATCGTGGGTAACGCGGTGGGATAATGGGTAACGCGGTGGGATAATGGGTAACGCGGTGGGATAGTGGGTAACCCGGTGGGATAGTGGGTAACGCGGTGGGATAGTGGATAACATGGTGGGATAGTGGGGAACGCGGTGGGATAGTGGGTCATGCGGTCGGATAGTGGGTAACGCGGTGGGATAGTGGGTAACGCGGTGGGATAGTGGGTAACCCGGTGGGATAGTGGGGAACACGGTGGGATAGTGGGTAACATGGTGCGATAGTGAGGAACATAGTGGGATAGTGGGTATAACGGATGGATAATGGGTGCATGGTGTGATAGTGGGTAACACGGTGGGATCGTGGGTAACATGGTGGGATAGTGGGTAACACGGTTGGATAGTGGGTGCACGGTGGGATAGTGGGTAACACGGTGGGATCGTGGGTAACACGGTGGGATAGTTGGTAATGCAATGGGACAGTGGGAAACACAGTGGGATACTGGGTGCACGGTGGGATAGTGGGTAACACGTTGGGATATTGGATAACATGGTGGGATAATGGGTAACACGGTGGGATAGTGGGGAACACGGTGAGATAGTGGGTAACGTGATGGGCTATTAGATAACGCAGTGGGATTGTGGGTATTGCGGTGGGATAGTGGGTAATGTGGTGGGATAGTGGGCAATGCGGTGGGATAGTGGCTAACATGGTGGGATAGTGGGTAACACGGTGGATTAGTGGGCAACGCGGTGGGATATTGGCTATCGCGGTGGGATAGTGGGAAACATGGTGGGATAGTGGGTAACGTGGTGTAATAGTGGGTAACGCGGTGGAATAGTGGGTACCACGGTTGGATAGTGGGTAACGCAGTGGGATAGTGGGTATCGCGGTGGGATAGTGGGTATGGCGGTGGGATAGTGGATATCGCGGTGGGATAGTGGGTATCGCAGTGGGATAGTGGGTATCGCGGTGGGATAGTGGGTAACGTGGTGGAATAGTGGGTAACGCGGTGGAATAGTGGGTAACGCGGGTGAGATAGTGGGTAACGCGGTGGGATAGTGGGTAACGCGGTGGGATAGTGGGTATCGTGGTGGGATAGTGGGTATGGCGGTGGGATAGTGGGTATCGCGGTGGGATAGTGGGTATCGCAGTGGGATAGTGGGTATCGCGGTGGGATTGTGGGTAACGCGGTGGAATAGTGGGTAACGCGGTGGAATAGTGGGTAACGCAGTGGAATAGTGGGTAACGTGGTGGGATAGTGGGTATCGCGGTGGGATAGTGGGTAACGTGGTGGGATAGTGGGTATCGCGGTGGGATATTGGGTAACACGGTGGGATAGAGGGTGCCTGGCGGGATAGCTGGTAACACGGCGGGATAGTGGGTAACACGCTGGGATAGTGGGTAACGTGGCGGGATTGTGGGTAATGCGGTGTGATAGTGGGTAACACAGTGGGATAGTGGGTAACGCGATCGGATAATGGGTAACACGGTGGGATAGTGGGTAACACGGTGGGAAAGTGGGTAACACAGTGGGATAGTGGGTAACGCGACCGGATAATGGGTAACACGGTGGCATAGTGGGGAACATGGTGGGATAGTGGGTAACATGGTGGGATAGTGAAAAACACGGTGGGATAATGGGTAACGCGGTGGGATAGTGGGAAATACGGTGGAATAGTGGGTAACATGGTGGGATAGTGTGTAACACCTTGGGATAGTGGGTAACGTAGTTGGATATTGGGTAATGCGGAGGGATAGTGGGTAACACGGTGGGATAGTGGGTAACGCGGTGGGATAGTGGGTAACGCGGTGGAATAGTGGGTAACGCTGTGGAATAGTGGGTAACGCTGTGGAATAGTGGGTAACACGGTGGGATAGTGGGTAACACGATGGGATAGTGGGTAACACGATGGGATAGTGGGTAACACGGTGGGATAGTGGGTAACACGGTGGGATAGTGGGTGCTACGGTGGGATAGTGGGTAATGTGGTGGAATAGCGGGTAACACGGGATATTGGGTAACACGGTGGGATAGTGGGTGCATGGCGGCATAGTTGGTAACACGGCAGGATAGTGGGTAACACGGTGGGAGAGTGGGTAATGTGGCGGGATTGTGGGTAATACGGTGTGATAGTGGGTAACACGGTGGGATAGTGGGTAACGCGGTGTGATAATGGGTAACACAGTGGGATAGTGGATAACGCAGTGGGATACTGGATAACACAGTGGGATAGTGGGGAACATGGTGGGATAGTGGGTAACATGGTGGGATAATGGGTAACCCGGTTGGATAGTGGGGAACGTGGTGGGATAGTGGGTAACATGGTGGGATAGTGAGGAACACGGTGGGATAATGGGTAATGCGGTGGGATAGTGGGAAATGCGGTGGAATAGTGGGTAACATGGTGGGATAGTGGGTAACACCTTGGGATAGTGGGTAATGCGGTGGGATATTGGGTAATGCGGAGGGATAGTGGGTAACACGGTGGGATAGTGGGTAACGCGGTGGGATAGTGGGTAACGCGGTAGAATAGTGGGTAACGCGGTGAAATAGTGGGTAACACGGTAGGATAGTGGGTAACGCGGTGGGATATTGGGTAACGTGGTGGGATAGTGGGTAACGCGGTGGGATATTGGGTAACGTGGTGGAATAGTGGGTAACGCGGTGGAATAGTGTGTAACGCGGTGGAATAGTGAGTAACACGGTGGGATAGTGGGTAACGTGGTGGGATAGTGGGTATCGCGGTGCGATAGTGGGTATCGCAGTGTGATAGTGGGTATCGCGGTGGGATAGTGTGTAACACGGTGGGATACTGGGTAACACAGTGGGATAGTGGGTGCATGGCGGGATAGTTGGTAACACGGCAGGATAGTGGGTAACACGCTGGGATAGCGGGTAACGTGGCAGGATTGTGGGTAAAACGGTGTGATAGTGGGTAACACGGTGGGATAGTAGGTAACGCGGTGGGATAGTGGGTAACGCGGTGGGATAGTGGATAACACGGTGGGATAGTGGGGAACGCGGTGGGATAGTGGGTCACGCGGTGGGATAGTGGGTAACGCGGTGGGATAGTGGGTAACGCGGTGGGATAGTGGGTAACGCGGTGGGGTAGTGCGTCACGCAGTGGGATAGTGGGTAACCCGGTGGGATAGTGGGGAACACGGTGGGATAGTGGGTAACATGGTGCGATAGTGAGGAACACAGTGGGATAGTGGGTATAACGGATGGACAATGGGTGCATGGTGTGATAGTGGGTAACACGGTGGGATCGTGGGTAACATGGTGGGATAGTGGGTAACACGGTTGGATAGTGGGTGCACGGTGGGATAGTGGGTAACACGGTGGGATCGTGGGTAACACGGTGGGATAGTTGGTAATGCAATGGGACAGTGGGAAACACAGTGGGATACTGGGTGCACGGTGGGATAGTGGGTAACACGTTGGGATATTGGATAACATGGTGGGATAATGGGTAACACGGTGGGATAGTGGGGAACACGGTGAGATAGTGGGTAACGTGGTGGGCTATTAGATAACGCAGTGGGATTGTGGGTATTGCGGTGGGATAGTGGGTAATGTGGTGGGATAGTGGGCAATGTGGTGGGATAGTGGGAAACATGGTGGGATAGTGGGTAACGCGGTGTAATAGTGAGTAACGCGGTGGAATAGTGGGTACCACGGTTGGATAGTGGGTAACGCGGTGGGATAGTGGGTATCGCGGTGGGATAGTGGGTATGGCGGTGGGATAGTGGGTATCGCGGTGGGATAGTGGGTATCGCAGTGGGATAGTGGGTATGGCGGTGGGATAGTGGGTAACGCGGTGGAATAGTGGGTAACGCGGTGGGATAGTGGGTAACGCGGTGGGATAGTGGGTAACGCGGTGGGATAGTGGGTATCGCGGTGGGATAGTGGGTATGGCGGTGGGATAGTGGGTATCACGGTGGGATAGTGGGTATCGCAGTGGGATAGTGGGTTTCGCGGTGGGATTGTGGGTAACGTGGTGGAATAGTGGGTAACGCGGTGGAATAGTGGGTAACGCGGTGGAATAGTGGGTAACGTGGTGGGATAGTGGGTATCGCGATGGGATAGTGGGTAACGTGGTGGGATAGTAGGTATCGCGGTGGGATATTGGTAACACGGTGGGATAGTGGGTGCATGGCGGGATAGCTGGTAACACGGCGGGATAGTGGGTAACACGCTGGGATAGTGGGTAACGTGGCGAGATTGTGGGTAATGCGGTGTGATAGTGGGTAACACAGTGGGATAGTGGGTAACGCGATCGGATAATGGGTAACACGGTGGGATAGTGGGTAACACAGTGGGAAAGTGGGTAACACAGTGGGATAGTGGGTAACGCGACCGGATAATGGGTAACACGGTGGCATAGTGGGGAACATGGTGGGATAGTGGGTAACATGGTGGGATAGTGAAAAACACGGTGGGATAATGTGTAACGCGGTGGGATAGTGGGAAATACGGTGGAATAGTGGGTAACATGGTGGGATAGTGGGTAACACCTTGGGATAGTGGGTAACACGGTGGAATACTGGATAACACAGTGGGATAGTGGGGAACGCGGTGGGATAGTGGGTAACATGGTGGGATAGTGGGTAACGCGGTGGGATAGTGTGTAACGCGGTGGGATAGTGGGTAATGCGGTGGGATAGTGGGTAACCCGGTGGGATAGTGGGGAACACGGTGGGATAGTGGGTAACATGGTGGGATAGTGAAGAACACGGTGGGGTAATGGGTAACGCGGTGGGATAGTGGGAAATACGGTGGGATAGTGGGTAACATGGTGGGATAGTGGGTAACGTGGTGGGATAGTGGGTAACACCTTGGGATAGTGGGTAACGAGGTGGGATAGTGAGTATCGCGGTGGGATAGTGGGTAACACGGTGGAATAGTGGGTAACGCGGTGGAATAGTGGGTAACACGGTGGGATAGTGGGTAACGCGGTGGGATAGTGGGTAACGCGGTGGGATAGTGGGTAACGCGGTGGAATAGTGGGTAACACTTTGGAATAGTGGGTAACACGGTGGGATAGTGGGTAACACGGTGGGATAGTGGGTAACGCGGCAGGTTAGTGGGTAATACGGTGGGATAGTGGGTAACGCGATCGGATAATGGGAAACACGGTGGGATAGTGGGTAACGCGACCGGATAATGGGTAACACGGTGACACAGTGGGGAACATGGTGGGATAGTGGGTAACATGGTGGGATAGTGAAAAACACGGTGGGATAATGCGTAACGCGGTGGGATAGTGGGAAATATGGTGGAATAGTGGGTAACATGGTGGGATAGTGGGTAACGCGGTGGGATATTGGGTAATGCGGAGGGATAGTGGGTAACACGGTGGGATAGTGGGTAACACAGTGGGATAGTGGGTAACGCGACCGGATAATGGGTAACACGGTGGCATAGTGGGGAACATGGTGGGATAGTGGGTAACATGGTGGGATAGTGAAAAACACGGTGGGATAATGGGTAACGCGGTGGGATAGTGGGAAATACGGGGGAATAGTGGGTAACATGGTGGGATAGTGGGTAACACCTTGGGATAGTGGGTAACACGGTGGAATACTGGATAACACAGTGGGATAGTGGGGAACGCGGTGGGATAGTGGGTAACATGGTGGGATAGTGGGTAACGCGGTGGGATAGTGTGTAACGCGGTGGGATAGTGGGTAATGCGGTGGGATAGTGGGTAACCCGGTGGGATAGTGGGGAACACGGTGGGATAGTGGGTAACATGGTGGGATAGTGAAGAACACGGTGGGGTAATGGGTAACGCGGTGGGATAGTGGGAAATACGGTGGGATAGTGGGTAACATGGTGGGATAGTGGGTAACGTGGTGGGATAGTGGGTAACACCTTGGGATAGTGGGTAACGAGGTGGGATAGTGAGTATCGCGGTGGGATAGTGGGTAACACGGTGGAATAGTGGGTAACGCGGTGGAATAGTGGGTAACACGGTGGGATAGTGGGTAACGCGGTGGGATAGTGGGTAACGCGGTGGGATAGTGGGTAACGCGGTGGAATAGTGGGTAACACTTTGGAATAGTGGGTAACACGGTGGGATAGTGGGTAACACGGTGGGATAGTGGGTAACGCGGCAGGTTAGTGGGTAATACGGTGGGATAGTGGGTAACGCGATCGGATAATGGGAAACACGGTGGGATAGTGGGTAACGCGACCGGATAATGGGTAACACGGTGACACAGTGGGGAACATGGTGGGATAGTGGGTAACATGGTGGGATAGTGAAAAACACGGTGGGATAATGCGTAACGCGGTGGGATAGTGGGAAATATGGTGGAATAGTGGGTAACATGGTGGGATAGTGGGTAACGCGGTGGGATATTGGGTAATGCGGAGGGATAGTGGGTAACACGGTGGGATAGTGCGTATCAGGGTGGGATAGTGGGTAACGCGGTGGAATAGTGGGTAACGCGGTGGAATAGTGTGTAACGCGGTGGAATAGTGAGTAATACGGTGGGATAGTGAGTAACACGGTGGGATAGTGGGTAACGTGGTGGGATAGTGAGTATCGCGGTGGGATAGTGGGTAACGCGGTGGAATAGTGAGTAACGCGGTGGAATAGTGGGTATCATGGTGGGATAGTGGGTATCGCGGTGGGATAGTGGGTAACGTGGTGGGATAGTGGTTAACGCGGTGGAATAGTGTGTAACACGGTGGGATATTGGGTAACACGGTGGGATAGTGGGTGCATGGCGGGATAGTTGGTAACACGGCAGGATAGTGGGTAACCCGCTGGGATAGTGGGTAACGTGGCGGGATTGTGGGTAAAACGGTGTTATAGTGGGTAACACGGTGGGATAGTAACGCGGTGGGATAATGGGTAACGCGGAGGTATAGTGGGTAACGCGGTGGGATAGTGGGTGTCGGGGTGGGATAGTGAGTAGCGCGGTGGAATAGTGGGTAACGCGGTGGAATAGTGGGTAACACGGTGGGATATTGGGTAACGTGGTGGGATAGTGGGTAACGCGGTGGAATAGTGTGTAACGCGGTGGAATAGTGAGTAACACGGTGGGATAGTGGGTAACGTGGTGGGATAGTGGGTATCGCGGTGGGATAGTGGGTATCGCGGTGGAATAGTGAGTAACACGGTGGAATAGTGAGTAACGCAGTGGGATAGTGGGTATCGCGGTGGGATAGTGGGTATCGCGGTGGGATAGTGAGTAACGCGGTGGAATAGTGAGTAACGCAGTGGGATAGTGGGTATCGCGGTGGGATAGTGGGTATCGCGGTGGGATAGTGGGTAACGTGGTGGGATAGTGGGTAACGCGGTGGAATAGTGTGTAACGCGGTGGAATAGTGAGTAACACGGTGGGATAGTGGGTAACGTGGTGGGATAGTGGGTATCGTGGTGGGATAGTGGGTATCGCGGTGGAATAGTGAGTAACACGGTGGAATAGTGAGTAACGCAGTGGGATAGTGGGTATCGCGGTGGGATAGTGGGTATCGCGGTGGGATAGTGAGTAACGCGGTGGAATAGTGAGTAACGCAGTGGGATAGTGGGTATCGCGGTGGGATAGTGGGTATCGCGGTGGGATAGTGGGTAACGTGGTGGGATAGTGGGTAACGCGGTGGAATAGTGTGTAACACGGTGGGATATTGGGTAACACGGTGGGATAGTGGGTGCATGGCGGGATAGTTGGTAACACTGCAGGATAGTGGGTAACACGCTGGGATAGTGGGTAACGTGGCGGGATTGTGGGTAAAACGGTGTGATAGTGGGTAACACGGTGGGATAGTGAGTAATGCGGTGGAATAATGGATAACGCGGTGGGATAGTGGGTAACGCGGTGGGATAGTGGGTAACATGGTGGGATAGTGGGTCACGCGGTGGGATAGTGGGTCACGCGGTGGGATAGTGGGTAACCCGGTGGGATAGTGGGGAACACGTTGGGATAGTGGGTAACATGGTGGGATCGTGAGGAACACAGTGGGATAGTGGGTATAACGGATGGATAATGGGTGCACGGTGGGATAGTGGGTAACACGGTGGGATCGTGGGTAACGCGGTGGGATAGTTGGAAATACAGTGGGACTGTGGGTAACATGGTGGGATAGTGGGTAACACGGTTGGATAGTGGGTGCAAGGTGGGATAGTGGGCAACACGGTGGGATCGTGGGTAACACGGTGGGATAGTTGGTAATGCAGTGGGACAGTGGGGTGCACGGTGAGATAGTGGGTAACACGTTGGGATATTGGGTAACACGGTGAGATAGTGGGTAATGTGGTGGGCCATTAGATAACGTAGTGGGATTGTGGGTATCGCGGTGGGATAGTGGGTAATGTGGTGGGATAGTGGGCAATGCGGTGGGATAGTGGCTAACATGGTGGGATAGTGGGTAACACGGTGGATTAGTGGGTAACGCGGTGGGATATTGGCTATCGCGGTGGGATAGTGGGAAACGCGGTGGGATAGTGGGTAACGCAGTGGAATAGTGGGTAACGCGGTGGAATAGTGGGTACCACGGTGGGATAGTGGGTAACGCGGTGGGATAGTGGGTATCGCGGTGGGATAGTGGGTATCGCGGTGGGATAGTGGGTATCGCAGTGGGATAGTCGGTATCGCGGTGGGATAGTGGGTAACGTGGTGGGATAGTGGGTAACGCAGTGGAATAGTTGGTAACGCAGTGGAATTATGGGTAACGCGGTGGAATAGTGGGTAACACGGTGGGATAGTGGGTGCATGGCGGGATAGTTGGTAACACGGCAGGATAGTGGGTAACACGCTGGGATAGTGGGTAACGTGGTGGGATTGTGGGTAATACGGTGTGATAGTGGGTAACACGGTGGGATAGTGGGTAACGCGGTGGGATAATGGGTAATGCAATGGGATAGTGGGGAACGCGGTGGGATAGTGGGTAACATGGTGGGATGGTGGGGAACACGGTGGGATAGTGGGTAACATGGTGGGATAGTGAGGAACAGTGGGATAGTGGGTAACAGGGATGGATTGTGGGTGCACAGGTGGGATAGTGGGTAACACGGTGAGATCATGGGTAACGCGGTGGGATAGTGGGGAACACGGTGGGATAGTGGGTAACATGGTGGGATAGTGAGGAACACAGTGGGATAATGGGTATAACGGATGGATAATGGGTGCACGGTGGGATAGTGGGTAACACGGTGGGATCGGGTTAACGCGGTGGGATAGTGGGAAATACGGTGGGATAGTGGGTAACATGGTGGGATAGTGGGTAACATGGTGGGATAGTGGGGAACACGGTTGGATAGTGGGTGCACGGTGGGATAGTTGGTAATGCAGTGAAACAGTGGGGTGCACGGTAGGATTGTGGGTAACACGTTGGGATATTGGATAACATGGTGGGATATTGGGTAACACGGTGGGATAGTGGGTAACACGGTGAGATAGTGGGTAACGCGATGGGATAATGGGTAACGCAGTGGGATAGTGGGGAACGCGGTCGGATAGTGGGTAACATGGTGGGATAGTGGGTAACACGGTGGGATAGTGGGTGCATGGCGGGATAGTTGGTAACACGGCAAGATAGTGGGTAACACGGTGGGATCATGGGTAACACGGTGGGATAGTTGGTAACGCAGTGGGACAGTGGGAAACACAGTGGGATAGAGGGTGCACGGTGGGATAGTGGGTAACACGTTGGGATATTGGATAACATGGTGGGATAATGGGTAACACGGTGGGATAGTGGGTAACACGGTGAGATAGTGGGTAACGTGGTGGGCTATTCGGTAACGCAGTGGGATTGTGGGTATCGCGGTGTGATAGTGGGTAATGAGGTGGGATAGTGGGCAATGCGGTGGGATAGTGGCTAACATGGTGGGATAGTGGGTAACACAGTGGATTGGTGGGTAACGCGGTGGGATAGTGGGTATCGCGGTGGGATAGTGGGTATCGCGGTAGGATAGTGGGTAACGTGGTGGAATAGTGGGTAACACGGTGGAATAGTGGGTAACACGGTGGAACAGTGGGTAACACGGTGGGATAGTGGGTGCATGGTGGGATAGTGGGTAACGCGGTGGGATAGTGGGTCACGCGGTGGGATAGTGGGTAACCCGGTGGGATAGTGGGGAACACGTTGGGATAGTGGGTAACATGGTGGGATAGTGAGGAACACAGTGGGATAGTGGGTATAACGGATGGATAATGGGTGCACGGTGGGATAGTGGGTAACACGGTGGGATCGTGGGTAACGCGGTGGGATAGTGGGAAATACGGTGGGATAGTGGGTAACATGGTGGGATAGTGGGTACCACGGTTGGATAGTGGGGGCAAGGTGGGATAGTGGGTAACACGGTGGGATCGTGGGTAACACGGTGGGATAGTTGGTAATGCAGTGGGACAGTGGGGTGCACGGTGAGATAGTGGGTAACACGTTGGGATATTGGATAACATGGTGGGATAATGGGTAACACGGTGGGATAGTGGGTAACACGGTGAGATAGTGGGTAACGTGGTGGGCCATTAGATAACTCAGTGGGATTGTGGGTATCGCGGTGGGATAGTGGGTAATGTGGTGGGATAGTGGGCAATGCGGTGGGATAGTGGCTAACATGGTGGGATAGTGGGTAACGCGGTGGGATAGTGGGTATCGCAGTGGGATAGTGGGTATCGCGGTGGGATAGTGGGTATCGCGGTGGGATAGTGGGTAACGCGGTGGGATAGTGGGTAACGCGGTGGAATAGTGGGTAACGCGGTGGAATAGTGGGTAACACGGTGGGATAGTGGATACATGGCGGGATAGTTGGTAACACGGCAGGATAGTGGGTAACACGGTGGGATAGTGGGTAACGCGGTGGGATAGTGGGTAACATGGTGGGACAGTGGGTCACACGGTGGGATAGTGGGTAAGGTGGTGGGATAGTGGGTAACCCGGTGGGATTGTGGGGAACATGGTGGGATAGTGGGTAACATGGTGGGATAGTGAGGAACACAGTGGGATATTGGGTAACAGGGATGGATTGTGGGTGCACGGTGGGATAGTGGGTAACACGGTGGGATAGTGGGTAACGCGGTGGGATAGTGGGAAATACGGTGGGATAGTGGGTAACATGGTGGGATAGTGGGTAACACGGTTGGATAGTGGGTAACAAGGTGTGATCATGGGTAACGCGGTGGGATAGTTGGTAACGCAGTGGGACAGTGGGAAACACAGTGGGATAGAGGGTGCACGGTGGGATAGTGGGTAACACGTTGGGATATTGGATAACATGGTGGGATAATGGGTAACAGGGTGGGATAGTGGGTAACACGGTGAGATAGTGGGTAACGTGGTGGGCTATTAGGTAACGCAGTGGGATTGTGGGTATCGCGGTGGGATAGTGGGTAATGTGGTGGGATAGTGGGCAATGCGGTGGGATAGTGGCTAACATGGTGGGATAGTGGGTAACACAGAGGATTGGTGGGTAACGCGGTGGGATAGTGGGTATCGCGGTGGGATAGTGGGTATCGCGGTGGGATAGTGGGTAACGTGGTGGAATAGTGGGTAACGCGGTGGAATAGTGGGTAACGCGATGGAACAGTGGGTAACACGGTGGGATATTGTGTGCATGGCGGGATAGTTGGTAACACGGCAGGATAGTGGGTAACACGGTGGGATAGTGGGTAACGTGGCGGGATTGTGGGTAATACGGTGTGATAGTGGGTAACGCGATGGGATAATGGGTAACGTAGTGGGATAGTGGGTAACGCAGTGGGATAGTGGGTAACGCAGTGGGATAGTGGGTATTGCGGTGGGATAGTGGGTAACGTGGTGGGATAGTGGGTAACGCAATGGGATAGTGGGTAACACGGTGGGATAGTGGGTAACACGGTGGGATAGTGGGTAACGCGATGGGATAGTGGGTATTGCGGTGGGATAGTGGGTAACGTGGTGGGATAGTGGGTAATGCGGTGGAATAGTGGGAAACACGGTGGGATTGTGGGTAACGCGGTGGGATAATGGGTAACGCGGTGGGATACTGGATAACACGGTGGGATAGTGGGCAACGCGGTGGGATAGTGGGTAACATGGTGGGATAGTGGGTAACGCGGTGGGAGAGTGGGTAACGCGGTGGGATAGTGGGTAACATGGTGGGATAGTGAGGAACATGGTGGGATAATGGGTAACGCGTGAGGATAGTGGGAAATACGGTGGGATAGTGGGTAACGTGGTGGCATAGTAGGTAACACCTTGGGATAGTGGGTAACGAGGTGGGATAGTGAGTATCGCGGTGGGATAGTGGGTAACGCGGTGGAATAGTGGGTAATGCGGTGGAATAGTGGGTAACACGGTGGGATAGTGGGTAACGTGGTGGGATAGTGTGTAACGCGGTGGGATAGTGGGTAACACGTTGGAATACTGGGTAACACGGTGGGATAGTGGGTAACACGGTGGGATAGTGGGTAACGCGGTGGGATAGTGGGTATCGCGGTGGGATAGTGGGTAACGTGGTGGGATAATGGGTAACGTTGTGGGATAGTGGGTAACACGGTGGGATATTGGGTAACACGGTGGGATAGTGGGTGCATGGCGGGATAGTTGGTAACACGGCAGGATAGTGGGTAACACGCTGGGATAGTGGGTAAAGTGGCGGGATTGTGGGTAATGCAGTGTGATAGTGGGTAACACGGTGGGATAGTGGGTCACGTGGCGGGATTGTGGGTAATACGGTGTGATAGTGGGTAACGCGATGGGATAATGGGTAACGTAGTGGGATAGTGGGTAACGCAGTGGGATAGTGGGTAACACGGTGGGATAGTGGGTATTGCGGTGGGATAGTGGGTAACGTGGTGGGATAGTGGGTAACGCAATGGGATAGTGGGTAACACGGTGGGATAGTGGGAAACACGGTGGGATAGTGGGTAACGCGATGGGATAGTGGGTATTGCGGTGGGATAGTGGGTAACGTGGTGGGATAGTGGGTAATGCGGTGGAATAGTGGGAAACACGGTGGGATTGTGGGTAACGCGGTGGGATAATGGGTAACGCGGTGGGATACTGGATAACACGGTGGGATAGTGGGCAACGCGGTGGGATAGTGGGTAACATGGTGGGATAGTGGGTAACGCGGTGGGAGAGTGGGTAACGCGGTGGGAGAGTGGGTAACATGGTGGGATAGTGGGTAACATGGTGGGATAATGGGTAACGCGGGAGGATAGTGGGAAATACGGTGGGATAGTGGGTAACGTGGTGGCATAGTAGGTAACACCTTGGGATAGTGGGTAACGAGGTGGGATAGTGAGTATCGCGGTGGGATAGTGGGTAACGCGGTGGAATAGTGGGTAATGCGGTGGAATAGTGGGTAACACGGTGGGATAGTGGGTAACGTGGTGGGATAGTGTGTAACGCGGTGGGATAGTGGGTAACACGTTGGAATAGTGGGTAACACGGTGGGATAGTGGGTAACACGGTGGGATAGTGGGTAACGCGGTGGGATAGTGGGTATCGCGGTGGGATAGTGGGTAACGTGGTGGGATAATGGGTAACGTTGTGGGATAGTGGGTAACACGGTGGGATATTGGGTAACACGGTGGGATAGTGGGTGCATGGCGGGATAGTTGGTAACACGGCAGGATAGTGGGTAACACGCTGGGATAGTGGGTAAAGTGGCGGGATTGTGGGTAATGCAGTGTGATAGTGGGTAACACGGTGGGATAGTGGGTCACGCGGTGGGATAATGGGTAATGCAGTGGGATAGTGGGTAACACGGTGGGATAGTGGGTAACGCAGTGGGATACTGGATAGCACAGTGGGATAGTGGGGATCGCGGTGGGATAGTGGGTAACATGTTGGGATAGTGGGTAACGCGGTGTGATAGTGGGTAACGCGATGGGATAGTTGGTAACCCGGTGGGATAGTGGGGAACGTGGTGGGATAGTGGGGAACATGGTGGGATAGTGAGGAACACGGTGGGATAATGGGTAACGCGGTGGGATAGTGGGCAACATGGTGGGATGTTGGGTAACGTGGTGGGATAGTGGGTAACGAGGCGGGATAGTGGGTAACACAATGGGATAGTGGGTACACGGCGGATTATTGGGTAACACGGCGGATTATTGGGTAACACGGTGGGATAGTGGGCAACATGGTGGGATATTGGGTAACGTGGTGGAATAGTGGGTAACACGGTCGGATAGTGGGTAACGCGGTGGGATAGTGGGTAACACCTTGGGATAGTGGGTAACGCGGTGGGATATTGGGTAATGTGGAGGGATAGTGGGTAACACGGTGGGATAGTGGGTAACACGGTGGGATAGTGGGTAACCTGGTGGGATAGTGGGGA
This sequence comes from Chiloscyllium plagiosum, assembly GCF_037043375.1. Taxonomy (NCBI): domain Eukaryota; kingdom Metazoa; phylum Chordata; class Chondrichthyes; order Orectolobiformes; family Hemiscylliidae; genus Chiloscyllium; species Chiloscyllium plagiosum. The sequence goes on from NW_028270145.1 coordinate 28,044,015, forward strand.
ACACGGTGGGATAGTGAGGAACACGGTGGGATAATCGGTAACGCGGTGGGATAGTGGGAAATACGGCGGGATAGTGGGTAACATGGTGGGATAGTGGGAAACGTGGTGGGATAGTGGGTAATACCTTGGCATAGTGGGTAACGAGGTGGGATAGTGAGTATCGCGGTGGGATAGTGGGTAAGGCAGTGGAATAGGGGGTAACGTGGTGGAATAGTGGGTAACGTGGTGGGATAGTGGGTAACGCGGTGGAATAGTGGGTAACGCGGTGGAATAGTGGGTAACGCGGTGGGATAGTGGGTAACGCGGTGGGATAGTGGGTATCGCGGTGGGATAGTGGGTATCGCGGTGCGATAGTGGGTATCGCGGTGGAATAGTGGGTGCATGGCGGGATAGTTGGTAACACGGCAGGATAGTGGGGAACACGCTGGGATAGTGGTTAACGTGGCGGGATTGTGGGTAATACGGTGGGATAGTGGGTAACGTGGTGGGATAGTTAGTCACGCGGTGGGATAATGGGGAACGCAGTGGGATAGTGGGTAACACGTTAGAATACTGGGTAACACGGTGGGATAGTGGGTAACACGGTGGGATAGTGGGTAACGCGGTGGGATAGTGGGTATCGCGGTGGGATAGTGGGTAACGTGGTGGGATAGTGGGTAACGTTGTGGGATAGTGGGTAACACGGTGGGATATTGGGTAACACGGTGGGATAGTGGGTGCATGGCGGGATAGTTGGTAACACGGCAGGATAGTGGGTAACACGCTGGGATAGTGGGTAAAGTGGCGGGATTGTGGGTAATGCAGTGTGATAGTGGGTCACGGGGTGGGATAATGGGTAACGCAGTGGGATAGTGGGTAACGCGGTGGGATAGTGGGTAACGCGGTGGGATAGTGGGTCACGGGGTGGGATAATGGGTAACGCAGTGGGATAGTGGGTAACGCGGTGGGATAGTGGGTCACGCGGTGGGATAATGGGTAATGCAGTGGGATACTGGGTAATGCAGTGGGATAGTGGGTCACGGGGTGGGATAATGGGTAACGCAGTGGGATAGTGGGTAACGCGGTGGGATAGTGGGTAACGCGGTGGGATAGTGGGTAACATGGTGGGATAGTGGGTAACGCGGTGGGATAGTGGGTAACGCGATGGGATAGTGGGTAACGCGATGGGATAGTGGGTAACCCGGTGGGATAGTGGGGAACGTGGTGGGATAGTGGGGAACATGGTGGGATAGTGAGGAACACGGTGGGATAATGGGTAACGCGGTGGGATAATGGGAAATATGGTGGGATAGTGGGTAAGATGGTGGGATAGTGGGTAACGTGGTGGGATAGTGGGTAACGAGGCGGGATAGTGGGTACCACAATGGGATAGTGGGTACACGGCGGATTATTGGGTAACACGGCGGATTATTGGGTAACACGGTGGGATAGTGGGCAACATGGTGGGATGTTGGGTAACGTGGTGGGATAGTGGGTAACGCGGTGGGATAGTGGGTAACGCGGTGGGATAGTGGGTAACACCTTGGGATAGTGGGCAACGTGGTGGGATATTGGGTAATGTGGAGGGATAGTGGGTAACACGGTGGGATAGTGGGTAACACGGTGGGATAGTGGGTAACCTGGTGGGATAGTGGGGAACACGGTGGGATAGTGAGGAACACGGTGGGATAATCGGTAACGCGGTGGGATAGTGGGAAATATGGTGGGATAGTGGGTAAGATGGTGGGATAGTGGGTAACGTGGTGGGATAGTGGGTAACGAGGCGGGATAGTGGGTAACACAATGGGATAGTGGGTACACGGCGGATTATTGGGTAACACGGCGGATTATTGGGTAACACGGTGGGATAGTGGGCAACATGGTGGGATATTGGGTAACGTGGTGGGATAGTGGGTAACGCGGTGGGATAGTGGGTAACGCGGTGGGATAGTGGGTAACACCTTGGGATAGTGGGTAACGCGGTGGGATATTGGGTAATGTGGAGGGATAGTGGGTAACACGGTGGGATAGTGGGTAACACGGTGGGATAGTGGGTAACCTGGTGGGATAGTGGGGAACACGGTGGGATAGTGAGGAACACGTTGGGATAATCGGTAACGCGGTGGGATAGTGGGAAATACGGCGGGATAGTGGGTAACATGGTGGGATAGTGGGAAACGTGGTGGGATAGTGGGTAACACCTTGGGATAGTGGGTAACGAGGTGGGATAGTGAGTATCGCGGTGGGATAGTGGGTAACGCAGTGGAATAGGGGGTAACGTGGTGGAATAGTGGGTAACGTGGTGGGACAGTGGGTAACGCGGTGGAATAGTGGGTAACGCGGTGGAATAGTGGGTAACGCGGTGGGATAGTGGGTAACGCGGTGGGATAGTGGGTATCGCGGTGGGATAGTGGGTAACGTGGTGGGATAGTGGGTATCGCGGTGGAATAGTGGGTGCATGGCGGGATAGTTGGTAACACGGCAGGATAGTGGGGAACACGCTGGGATAGTGGTTAACGTGGCGGGATTGTGGGTAATACGGTGTGATAGTGGGTAACACGGTGGGATAGTTAGTCATGCGGTGGGTTAATGGGTAACGCAGTGGGATAGTGGGTAATGCAGTGGGATAGTGGGTAACACGGTGGGATAGTGGGTAAAACGGTGGAAGAGTGGGTAACCCGGTGGGATAGTGGGGAACACGGTGGGATAGTGAGGAACACGGTGGGATAATCGGTAACGCGGTGGGATAGTGGGAAATACGGTGGGATAGTGGGTAACGTGGTGGGATAGTGGGTAACACCTTGGGATGGTGGGTAACAAGGTGGGATAGTGAGTATCGTGGTGGGATAGTGGGTAACGCAGTGGAATAGTGGGTAACGCGGTGGAATCGTGGGTAACGCGGTGGGATAGTGGGTAACGCGGTGGGATAGTGGGTAACGCGGTGGAATAGTGGGTAACGCGTTGGAATAGTGGGTAACACGGTGGGATAGTGGGTAACACGGTGGGATAGTGGGTAACACGATGGGATAGTGGGTAACGCGGTGGGATATTGGGTAACATGGTGGGATAGTGGGTGCATGGCGGGATAGTTGGTAACACGGCAGGATAGTGGGGAACACGCTGGGATAGTGGTTAACGTGGCGGGATTGTGGGTAATACGGTGTGATAGTGGGTAACACGGTGGGGTAGTGGGTCACGGGGTGGGATAATGGGTAACGCAGTGGGATAGTGGGTAACGCGGTGGGATAGTGGGTAACGCAGTGGGATAGTGGGTAACGCAGTGGGATAGTGGGTAACGCGGTGGGATAGTGGGTAACGCGATGGGATAGTGGGTAACCCGGTGGGATAGTGGGTAACCTGGTGGGATAGTGGGGAACGTGGTGGGATAGTGAGGAACACGGTGGGATAATGGGTAACGCGGTGGGATAGTGGGAAATATGGTGGGATAGTGGGTAAGATAGTGGGATAGTGGGTAAGATGGTGGGATAGTGGGTAACGTGGTGCGATAGTGGGTAACGAGGCGGGATAGTGGGTAACACAATGGGATAGTGGGTACACGGCGGATTATTGGGTAACACGGCGGATTATTGGGTAACACGGTGGGAGAGTGGGCAACATGGTGGGATGTTGGGTAATGTGGTGGGATAATGGGTAACGCGGTGGGATAGTGGGTAACGTGGTGGGATAGTGGGTAACGCGGTGGGATAGTGGGTAACACCTTGGGATAGTGGGTAACGCGGTGGGATATTGGGTAATGTGGAGGGATAGTGGGTAACACGGTGGGATAGTGGGTAACACGGTGGGATAGTGGGTAACCTGGTGGGATAGTGGGGAACACGGTGGGATAGTGAGGAACACGGTGGGATAATCGGTAACGCGGTGGGATAGTGGGAAATATGGCAGGATAGTGGGTAACATGGTGGGATAGTGGGAAACGTGGTGGGATAGTGGGTAATACCTTGGGATAGTGGGTAACGAGGTGGGATAGTGAGTATCGCGGTGGGATAGTGGGTAACGTGGTGGGATAGTGGGTAAGATGGTGGGATAGTGGGTAACGCGGTGGGATAGTGGGTAACACCTTGGGATAGTGGGCAACGTGGTGGGATATTGGGTAATGTGGAGGGATAGTGGGTAACACGGTGGGATAGTGGGTAACACGGTGGGATAGTGGGTAACCTGGTGGGATAGTGGGGAACACGGTGGGATAGTGAGGAACACGGTGGGATAATCGGTAACGCGGTGGGATAGTGGGAAATATGGTGGGATAGTGGGTAAGATGGTGGGATAGTGGGTAACGTGGTGGGATAGTGGGTAACGAGGCGGGATAGTGGGTAACACAATGGGATAGTGGGTACACGGCGGATTATTGGGTAACACGGCGGATTATTGGGTAACACGGTGGGATAGTGGGCAACATGGTGGGATATTGGGTAACGTGGTGGGATAGTGGGTAACGCGGTGGGATAGTGGGTAACGCGGTGGGATAGTGGGTAACACCTTGGGATAGTGGGTAACGCGGTGGGATATTGGGTAATGTGGAGGGATAGTGGGTAACACGGTGGGATAGTGGGTAACACGGTGGGATAGTGGGTAACCTGGTGGGATAGTGGGGAACACGGTGGGATAGTGAGGAACACGTTGGGATAATCGGTAACGCGGTGGGATAGTGGGAAATACGGCGGGATAGTGGGTAACATGGTGGGATAGTGGGAAACGTGGTGGGATAGTGGGTAACACCTTGGGATAGTGGGTAACGAGGTGGGATAGTGAGTATCGCGGTGGGATAGTGGGTAACGCAGTGGAATAGGGGGTAACGTGGTGGAATAGTGGGTAACGTGGTGGGACAGTGGGTAACGCGGTGGAATAGTGGGTAACGCGGTGGAATAGTGGGTAACGCGGTGGGATAGTGGGTAACGCGGTGGGATAGTGGGTATCGCGGTGGGATAGTGGGTAACGTGGTGGGATAGTGGGTATCGCGGTGGAATAGTGGGTGCATGGCGGGATAGTTGGTAACACGGCAGGATAGTGGGGAACACGCTGGGATAGTGGTTAACGTGGCGGGATTGTGGGTAATACGGTGTGATAGTGGGTAACACGGTGGGATAGTTAGTCATGCGGTGGGTTAATGGGTAACGCAGTGGGATAGTGGGTAATGCAGTGGGATAGTGGGTAACACGGTGGGATAGTGGGTAAAACGGTGGAAGAGTGGGTAACCCGGTGGGATAGTGGGGAACACGGTGGGATAGTGAGGAACACGGTGGGATAATCGGTAACGCGGTGGGATAGTGGGAAATACGGTGGGATAGTGGGTAACATGGTGGGATAGTGGGTAACACCTTGGGATGGTGGGTAACAAGGTGGGATAGTGAGTATCGTGGTGGGATAGTGGGTAACGCAGTGGAATAGTGGGTAACGCGGTGGAATCGTGGGTAACGCGGTGGGATAGTGGGTAACGCGGTGGAATAGTGGGTAACGCGTTGGAATAGTGGGTAACACGGTGGGATAGTGGGTAACACGGTGGGATAGTGGGTAACACGGTGGGATAGTGGGTAACGCGGTGGGATATTGGGTAACATGGTGGGATAGTGGGTGCATGGCGGGATAGTTGGTAACACGGCAGGATAGTGGGGAACACGCTGGGATAGTGGTTAACGTGGCGGGATTGTGGGTAATACGGTGTGATAGTGGGTAACACGGTGGGATAGTGGGTCACGGGGTGGGATAATGGGTAACGCAGTGGGATAGTGGGTAACGCGGTGGGATAGTGGGTAACGCAGTGGGATAGTGGGTAACGCAGTGGGATAGTGGGTAACGCGGTGGGATAGTGGGTAACGCGATGGGATAGTGGGTAACCCGGTGGGATAGTGGGTAACCTGGTGGGATAGTGGGGAACGTGGTGGGATAGTGAGGAACACGGTGGGATAATGGGTAACGCGGTGGGATAGTGGGAAATATGGTGGGATAGTGGGTAAGATAGTGGGATAGTGGGTAAGATGGTGGGATAGTGGGTAACGTGGTGCGATAGTGGGTAACGAGGCGGGATAGTGGGTAACACAATGGGATAGTGGGTACACGGCGGATTATTGGGTAACACGGCAGATTATTGGGTAACACGGTGGGATAGTGGGCAACATGGTGGGATGTTGGGTAATGTGGTGGAATAATGGGTAACGCGGTGGGATAGTGGGTAACGCGGTGGGATAGTGGGTAACGCGGTGGGATAGTGGGTAACACCTTGGGATAGTGGGTAACGCGGTGGGATATTGGGTAATGTGGAGGGATAGTGGGTAACACGGTGGGATAGTGGGTAACACGGTGGGATAGTGGGTAACCTGGTGGGATAGTGGGGAACACGGTGGGATAGTGAGGAGCACGGTGGGATAATCGGTAACGCGGTGGGATAGTGGGAAATACGGCAGGATAGTGGGTAACATGGTGGGATAGTGGGAAACGTGGTGGGATAGTGGGTAATACCTTGGGATAGTGGGTAACGAGGTGGGATAGTGAGTATCGCGGTGGGATAGTGGGTAACGTGGTGGGATAGTGGGTAAGATGGTGGGATAGTGGGTAACGTGGTGGGATAGTGGGTAACGAGGCGGGATAGTGGGTAACACAATGGGATAGTGGGTACACGGCGGATTATTGGGTAACACGGCGGATTATTGGGTAACACGGTGGGATAGTGGGCAACATGGTGGGATATTGGGTAACGTGGTGGGATAGTGGGTAACGCGGCGGGATAGTGGGTAACACCTTGGGATAGTGGGTAACGCGGTGGGATATTGGGTAATGTGGAGGGATAGTGGGTAACACGGTGGGATAGTGGGTAACACGGTGGGATAGTGGGTAACCTGGTGGGATATTGGAACACGGTGGGATAGTGAGGAACACGTTGGGATAATCGGTAACGCGGTGGGATCGTGGGAAATACGGCGGGATAGTGGGTAACATGGTGGGATAGTGGGAAACGTGGTGGGATAGTGGGTAACACCTTGGGATAGTGGGTAACGAGGTGGGATAGTGAGTATCGCGGTGGGATAGTGGGTAGCGCAGTGGAATAGGGGGTAACGTGGTGGAATAGTGGGTAACGTGGTGGGATAGTGGGTAACGCGGTGGAATAGTGGGTAACGCGTTGGAATAGTGGGTAACGCGTTGGAATAGTGGGTAACACGGTGGGATAGTGGGTAACACGGTGGGATAGTGGGTAACGCGGTGGGATTTTGGGTAACATGGTGGGATAGTGGGTGCATGGCGGGATAGTTGGTAACACGGCAGGATAGTGGGGAACACGCTGGGATAGTGGTTAACGTTGCGGGATTGTGGGTAATACGGTGTGATAGTGGGTAACACGGTGGGATAGTGGGTCACGGGGTGGGATAATGGGTAACGCAGTGGGATAGTGGGTAATGCAGTGGGATAGTGGGTAACGCGGTGGGATAGTGGGTAACGCTGTGGGATACTGGATAACACAGTGGGATAGTGGGGATCGCGGTGGGATAGTGGGTAACATGGTGGGATAGTGGGTAGCGCGGTGGGATAGTGGGTAACGCGGTGGGATAGTGGGTAACCCAGTGGGATAGTGGGGAACGTGGTGGGATAGTGGGGAACATGGTGGGATAGTGAGGAACACGGTGGGACAATGGGTAACGCGGTGGGATAGTGGGAAATACGGTGGGATCGTGGGTAACATGGTGGAATAGTGGGTAACGTGGTGGGATAGTGGGTAACACCTTGGGATAGTGGGTAACGCGGTGGGATAGTGGGTAACACCTTGGGATAGTGGGTAACGCGGTGGGATATTGGGTAATGCGGAGGGATAGTGGGTAACACGGTGGGATAGTGGGTAACATGGTGGGATAGTGGGTAACGTGGTGGGATAGTGGGTAACGAGGCGGGATAGTGGGTAACACAATGGGATAGTGGGTAACGCGGCGGATTATTGGGTAACGCGGCGGATTATTGGGTAACACGGTGGGATAGTGGGCAACGTGGTGGGATATTGGGTAATGTGGAGGGATAGTGGGTAACACGGTGGGATAGTGGGTAACACGGTGGGATAGTGGGTAACCTGGTGGGATAGTGGGGAACACGGTGGGATAGTGAGGAACACGTTGGGATAATCGGTAACGCGGTGGGATAGTGGGAAATACGGCGGGATAGTGGGTAACATGGTGGGATAGTGGGAAACGTGGTGGGATAGTGGGAAATACCTTGGGATAGTGGGTAACGAGGTGGGATAGTGAGTATCGCGGTGGGATAGTGGGTAACGTGGTGGGATAGTGGGTAACGCGGTGGAATAGTGGGTAACGCGGTGGAATAGTGGGCAACGCGGTGGGATAGTGGGTAACGCGGTGGGATAGTGGGTGCATGGCGGGATAGTTGGTAACACGGCAGGATAGTGGGGAACACGCTGGGATAGTGGTTAACGTGGCGGGATTGTGGGTAATACGGTTTGATAGTGGGTAACACGGTGGGATAGTTAGTCATGCGGTGGGTTAATGGGTAACGCAGTGGGATAGTGGGTAATGCAGTGGGATAGTGGGTAACACGGTGGGATAGTGGGTAAAACGGTGGAAGAGTGGGTAACCCGGTGGGATAGTGGGTAACCCGGTGGGATATTGGGGAACACGGTGGGATAGTGGGGAACACGGTGGGATAATCGGTAACGCGGTGGGATAGTGGGAAATACGGTGGGATAGTGGGTAATACGGTGGGATAGTGGGTAACGTGGTGGGATAGTGGGTATCGCGGTGGAATAGTGGGTGCATGGCGGGATAGTTGGTAACACGGCAGGATAGTGGGGAACACGCTGGGATAGTGGTTAACGTGGCGGAATTGTGGGTAATACGGTGTGATAGTGGGTAACACGGTGGGATAGTTAGTCATGCGGTGGGTTAATGGGTAACGCAGTGGGTTAGTGGGTAATGCAGTGGGATAGTGGGTAACGTGGTGGGATAGTGGGTAACGAGGCGGGATAGTGGGTAACACAATGGGATAGTGGGTAACGCGGCAGATTATTGGGTAACGCGGCGGATTATTGGGTAACACGGTGGATAGTGGGCAACGTGGTGGGATATTGGGTAATGTGGAGGGATAGTGGGTAACACGGTGGGATAGTGGGTAACACGGTGGGATAGTGGGTAACCTGGTGGGATAGTGGGGAACACGGTGGGATAGTGAGGAACACATTGGGATAATCGGTAACGCGGTGGGATAGTGGGAAATACGGCGGGATAGTGGGTAACATGGTGGGATAGTGGGAAACGTGGTGGGATAGTGGGTAATACCTTGGGATAGTGGGTAACGAGGTGGGATAGTGAGTATCGCGGTGGGATAGTGGCTAACGTGGTGGGATAGTGGGTAACGCGGTGGAATAGTGGGTAACGCGGTGGAATAGTGGGTAACGCGGTGGGATAGTGGGTAACGCGGTGGAATAGTGGGTGCATGGCGGGATAGTTGGTAACACGGCAGGATAGTGGGGAACACGCTGGGATAGTGGTTAACGTGGCGGGATTGTGGGTAATACGGTGTGATAGTGGGTAACACGGTGGGATAGTTAGTCATGCGGTGGGTTAATGGGTAACGCAGTGGGATAGTGGGTAATGCAGTGGGATAGTGGGTAACACGGTGGGATAGTGGGTGAAACGGTGGGAGAGTGGGTAACCCGGTGGGATAGTGGGGAACACGGTGGGATAGTGGGGAACACGGTGGGATAATCGGTAACGCGGTGGGATAGTGGGAAATACGGTGGGATAGTGGGTAACAAGGTGGGATAGTGAGTATCGCGGTGGGATAGTGGGTAACGCAGTGGAATAGTGGGTAACGCGGTGGAATCGTGGGTAACGCGGTGGGATAGTGGGTAACGTGGTGGAATAGTGGGTAACGCGTTGGAATAGTGGGTAACGCGTTGGAATAGTGGGTAACACGGTGGGATAGTGGGTAACACGGTGGGATAGTGGGTAACACGGTGGGATATTGGGTAACATGGTGGGATAGTGGGTGCATGGCGGGATAGTTGGTAACACGGCAGGATAGTGGGGAACACGCTGGGATAGTGGTTAACGTGGCGGGATTGTGGGTAATACGGTGTGATAGTGGGTCACGGGGTGGGATAATGGGTAACGCAGTGGGATAGTGGGTAACGCGGTGGGATAGTGGGTAACGCGGTGGGATAGTGGGTAACATGGTGGGATAGTGGGTAACGCGGTGGGATAGTGGGTAACGCGATGGGATAGTGGGTAACCCGGTGGGATAGTGGGGAACGTGGTGGGATAGTGGGGAACATGGTGGGATAGTGAGGAACACGGTGGGATAATGGGTAACGCGGTGGGATAATGGGAAATATGGTGGGATAGTGGGTAACGTGGTGGGATAGTGGGTAACGAGGCGGGATAGTGGGTACCACAATGGGATAGTGGGTACACGGCGGATTATTGGGTAACACGGTGGGATAGTGGGCAACATGGTGGGATGTTGGGTAACATGGTGGGATAGTGGGTAACGCGGTGGGATAGTGGGTAACGCGGTGGGATTGTGGGTAACACCTTGGGATAGTGGGTAACACCTTGGGATAGTGGGTAATGTGGAGGGATAGTGGGTAACACGGTGGGATAGTGGGTAACGCGGTGGGATAGTGGGTAACCCGGTGGGATAGTGGGGAACGTGGTGGGATAGTGGGGAACATGGTGGGATAGTGAGGAACACGGTGGGACAATGGGTAACGCGGTGGGATAGTGGGAAATACGGTGGGATCGTGGGTAACATGGTGGGATAGTGGGTAACGTGGTGGGATAGTGGGTAACACCTTGGGATAGTGGGTAACGCGGTGGGATAGTGGGTAACACCTTGGGATAGTGGGTAACGCGGTGGGATATTGGGTAATGTGGAGGGATAGTGGGTAACACGGTGGGATAGTGGGTAACATGGTGGGATAGTGGGTAACGTGGTGGGATAGTGGGTAACGAGGCGGGATAGTGGGTAACACAATGGGATAGTGGGTAACGCGGCGGATTATTGGGTAACGCGGCGGATTATTGGGTAACACGGTGGGATAGTGGGCAACGTGGTGGGATATTGGGTAATGTGGAGGGATAGTGGGTAACACGGTGGGATAGTGGGTAACACGGTGGGATAGTGGGTAACCTGGTGGGATAGTGGGGAACACGGTGGGATAGTGAGGAACACGTTGGGATAATCGGTAACGCGGTGGGATCGTGGGAAATACGGCGGGATAGTGGGTAACATGGTGGGATAGTGGGAAACGTGGTGGGATAGTGGGTAATACCTTGGGATAGTGGGTAACGAGGTGGGATAGTGAGTATCGCGGTGGGATAGTGGGTAACGTGGTGGGATAGTGGGTAACGCGGTGGAATAGTGGGTAACGCGGTGGAATAGTGGGTAACGCGGTGGGATAGTGGGTAACGCGGTGGGATAGTGGGTAACGCGGTGGGATAGTGGGTAACGCGGTGGGATAGTGGGTATCGCGGTGGAATAGTGGGTGCATGGCGGGATAGTTGGTAACACGGCAGGATAGTGGGGAACACGCTGGGATAGTGGTTAACGTGGCGGGATTGTGGGTAATACGGTGTGATAGTGGGTAACACGGTGGGATAGTTAGTCATGCGGTGGGTTAATGGGTAACGCAGTGGGATAGTGGGTAATGCAGTGGGAAATACGGCGGGATAGTGGGTAACATGGTGGGACAGTGGGAAACGTGGTGGGATAGTGGGTATCACCTTGGGATAGTCGGTAACGAGGTGGGATAGTGAGTATCGCGGTGGGATAGTGGGTAACGCAGTGGAATAGGGGGTAACGTGGTGGAATAGTGGGTAACGTGGTGGGATAGTGGGTAACGCGGTGGAATAGTGGGTAACGCGGTGGAATAGTGGGTAACGCGGTGGGATAGTGGGTAACGCGGTGGGATAGTGGGTAACGCGGTGGGATAGTGGGTATCGCGGTGGGATAGTGGGTAACGTGGTGGGATAGTGGGTATCGCGGTGGAATAGTGGGTGCATGGCGGGATAGTTGGTAACACGGCAGGATAGTGGGGAACACGCTGGGATAGTGGTTAACGTGGCGGGATTGTGGGTAATACGGTGTGATAGTGGGTAACACGGTGGGATAGTTAGTCATGCGGTGGGTTAATGGGTAACGCAGTGGGATAGTGGGTAATGCAGTGGGATAGTGGGTAACACGGTGGGATAGTGGGTAAAACGGTGGAAGAGTGGGTAACCCGGTGGGATAGTGGGGAACACGGTGGGATAGTGAGGAACACGGTGGGATAATCGGTAACGCGGTGGGATAGTGGGAAATACGGTGGGATAGTGGGTAACACCTTGGGATAGTGGGTAACAAGGTGGGATAGTGAGTATCGCGGTGGGATAGTGGGTAACGCAGTGGAATAGTGGGTAACGCGGTGGAATCGTGGGTAACGCGGTGGGATAGTGGGTAACGCGGTGGGATAGTGGGTAACGCAGTGGAATAGTGGGTAACGTGTTGGAATAGTGGGTAACACGGTGGGATAGTGGGTAACACGGTGGGATAGTGGGTAACACGGTGGGATAGTGGGTAACGCGGTGGGATATTGGGTAACATGGTGGGATAGTGGGTGCATGGCGGGATAGTTGGTAACACGGCAGGATAGTGGGGAACACGCTGGGATAGTGGTTAACGTGGCGGGATTGTGGGTAATACGGTGTGATAGTGGGTAACACGGTGGGATAGTGGGTCACGGGGTGGGATAATGGGTAACGCAGTGGGATAGTGGGTAACGCGGTGGGATAGTGGGTAACGCAGTGGGATAGTGGGTAACATGGTGGGATAGTGGGTAACGCGGTGGGATAGTGGGTAACGCGATGGGATAGTGGGTAACCCGGTGGGATAGTGGGTAACCCGGTGGGATAGTGGGGAATGTGGTGGGATAGTGGGGAACATGGTGGGATAGTGAGGAACATGGTGGGATAGTGAGGAACACGGTGGGATAATGGGTAACGCGGTGGGATAGTGGGAAATATGGTGGGATAGTGGGTAAGATGGTGGGATAGTGGGTAACGTGGTGGGATAGTGGGTAACGAGGCGGGATAGTGGGTAACACAATGGGATTGTGGGTACACGGCGGATTATTGGGTAACACGGTGGATTATTGGGTAACACGGCGGATTATTGGGTAACACGGTGGGATAGTGGGCAACATGGTGGGATGTTGGGTAACGTGGTGGGATAGTGGGTAACGCGGTGGGATAGTGGGTAACGCGGTGGGATAGTGGGTAACACCTTGGGATAGTGGGTAACGCGGTGGGATATTGGGTAATGTGGAGGGATAGTGGGTAACACGGTGGGATAGTGGGTAACACGGTGGGATAGTGGGTAACCTGGTGGGATAGTGGGGAACACGGTGGGATAGTGAGGAACACGGTGGGATAATCGGTAACGCGGTGGGATTGTGGGCAACATGGTGGGATAGTGGGTAACGTGGTGGGATAGTGGGTAACGAGGCGGGATAGTGGGTAACACAATGGGATAGTGGGTACACGGCGGATTATTGGGTAACACGGCGGATTATTGGGTAACACGGTGGGATAGTGGGCAACATGGTGGGATATTGGGTAACGTGGTGGGATAGTGGGTAACGCGGTGGGATAGTGGGTAACGCGGTGGGATAGTGGGTAACACCTTGGGATAGTGGGTAACGCGGTGGGATATTGGGTAATGTGGAGGGATAGTGGGTAATATGGTGGGATAGTGGGTAACACGGTGGGATAGTGGGTAACCTGGTGGGATAGTGGGGAACACGGTGGGATAGTGAGGAACACGTTGGGATAATCGGTCACGCGGTGGGATAGTGGGAAATACGGCGGGATAGTGGGTAACATGGTGGGATAGTGGGAAACGTGGTGGGATAGTGGGTAACACCTTGGGATAGTGGGTAACGAGGTGGGATAGTGAGTATCGCGGTGGGATAGTGGGTAACGCAGTGGAATAGGGGGTAACGTGGTGGAATAGTGGGTAACGTGGTGGGATAGTGGGTAACGCGGTGGAATAGTGGGTAACGCGTTGGAATAGTGGGTAACACGTTGGAATAGTGGGTAACACGGTGGCATAGTGGGTAACACGGTGGCATAGTGGGTAACACGGTGGCATAGTGGGTAACGCGGTGGGATATTGGGTAACATGGTGGGATAGTGGGTGCATGGCGGGATAGTTGGTAACACGGCAGGATAGTGGGGAACACGCTGGGATCGTGGTTAACGTGGCGGGATTGTGGGTAATACGGTGTGATAGTGGGTAACACGGTGGGATAGTGGGTCACGGGGTGGGATAATGGGTAACGCAGTGGGATAGTGGGTAATGCAGTGGGATAGTGGGTAACGCGGTGGGATAGTGGGTAACATGGTGGGATAGTGGGTAGCGCGGTGGTATAGTGGGTAACGCGGTGGGATAGTGGGTAACCCAGTGGGATAGTGGGGAACGTGGTGGGATAGTGGGGAACATGGTGGGATAGTGAGGAACACGGTGGGACAATGGGTAACGCGGTGGGATAGTGGGAAATACGGTGGGATCGTGGGTAACATGGTGGGATAGTGGGTAACGTGGTGGGATAGTGGGTAACACCTTGGGATAGTGGGTAACGCTGTGGGATAGTGGGTAACACCTTGGGATAGTGGATAACGCGGTGGGATATTGGGTAATGCGGAGGGATAGTGGGTAACACGGTGGGATAGTGGGTAACATGGTGGGATAGTGGGTAACGTGGTGGGATAGTGGGTAACGAGGCGGGATAGTGGGTAACGCGGCGGATTATTGGGTAACGTGGCGGATTATTGGGTAACACGGTGGGATAGTGGGCAACGTGGTGGGATATTGGGTAATGTGGAGGGATAGTGGGTAACACGGTGGGATAGTGGGTAACACGGTGGGATAGTGGGTAACACGGTGGGATAGTGGGGAACACGGTGGGATAGTGAGGAACACGTTGGGATAATCGGTAACGCGGTGGGATAGTGGGAAATACGGCGGGATAGTGGGTAACATGGTGGGATAGTGGGAAACGTGGTGGGATAGTGGGTAATACCTTGGGATAGTGGGTAACGAGGTGGGATAGTGAGTATCGCGGTGGGATAGTGGGTAACGTGGTGGGATAGTGGGTAACGCGGTGGAATAGTGGGTAACGCGGTGGGATAGTGGGTAACGCGGTGGGATAGTGGGTAACGCGGTGGGATAGTGGGTAACGCGGTGGGATAGTGGGTATCGCGGTGGAATAGTGGGTGCATGGCGGGATAGTTGGTAACACGGCAGGATAGTGGGGAACACGCTGGGATAGTGGTTAACGTGGCGGGATTGTGGGTAATACGGTGTGATAGTGGGTAACACGGTGGGATAGTTAGTCATGCGGTGGGTTAATGGGTAACGCAGTGGGATAGTGGGTAATGCAGTGGGATAGTGGGTAACACGGTGGGATAGTGGGTAAAACGGTGGGATAGTTGGTAACACGGCAGGATAGTGGGGAACACGCTGGGATAGTGGTTAACGTGGCGGGATTGTGGGTAATACGGTGTGATAGTGGGTAACACGGTGGGATAGTGGGTCACGGGGTGGGATAGTGGGTAACGCAGTGGGATAGTGGGTAACGCGGTGGGATAGTGGGTAACGCGGTGGGATAGTGGGTAACATGGTGGGATAGTGGGTAACGCGGTGGGATAGTGGGTAACGCGGTGGGATAGTGGGTAACCCGGTGGGATAGTGGGTAACGTGGTGGGATAGTGGGGAACATGGTGGGATAGTGAGGAACACGGTGGGATAATGGGTAACGCGGTGGGATAGTGGGAAATATGGTGGGATAGTGGGTAAGATAGTGGGATAGTGGGTAACGTGGTGGGATAGTGGGTAACGAGGCGGGATAGTGGGTAACACAATGGGATAGTGGGTACACGGCGGATTATTGGGTAACACGGCGGATTATTGGGTAACACGGTGGGATAGTGGGCAACATGGTGGGATATTGGGTAACGTGGTGGGATAGTGGGTAACGCGGTGGGATAGTGGGTAACACGGTGGGATAGTGGGTAACCTGGTGGGATAGTGGGGAACACGGTGGGATAGTGAGGAACACGTTGGGATAATCGGTAACGCGGTGGGATAGTGGGAAATACGGCGGGATAGTGGGTAACATGGTGGGATAGTGGGAAACGTGGTGGGATAGTGGGTAACACCTTGGGATAGTGGGTAACGAGGTGGGATAGTGAGTATCGCGGTGGGATAGTGGGTAACGCAGTGGAATAGGGGATAACGTGGTGGAATAGTGGGTAACGTGGTGGGATAGTGGGTAACGCGGTGGAATAGTGGGTAACGCGTTGGAATAGTGGGTAACACGTTGGAATAGTGGGTAACACGGTGGCATAGTGGGTAACACGGTGGCATAGTGGGTAACACGGTGGCATAGTGGGTAACGCGGTGGGATATTGGGTAACATGGTGGGATAGTGGGTGCATGGCGGGATAGTTGGTAACACGGCAGGATAGTGGGGAACACGCTGGGATCGTGGTTAACGTGGCGGGATTGTGGGTAATACGGTGTGATAGTGGGTAACACGGTGGGATAGTGGGTCACGGGGTGGGATAATGGGTAACGCAGTGGGATAGTGGGTAATGCAGTGGGATAGTGGGTAACGCGGTGGGATAGTGGGTAACATGGTGGGATAGTGGGTAGCGCGGTGGTATAGTGGGTAACGCGGTGGGATAGTGGGTAACCCAGTGGGATAGTGGGGAACGTGGTGGGATAGTGGGGAACATGGTGGGATAGTGAGGAACACGGTGGGACAATGGGTAACGCGGTGGGATAGTGGGAAATACGGTGGGATCGTGGGTAACATGGTGGGATAGTGGGTAACGTGGTGGGATAGTGGGTAACACCTTGGGATAGTGGGTAACGCGGTGGGATAGTGGGTAACACCTTGGGATAGTGGATAACGCGGTGGGATATTGGGTAATGCGGAGGGATAGTGGGTAACACGGTGGGATAGTGGGTAACATGGTGGGATAGTGGGTAACGTGGTGGGATAGTGGGTAACGAGGCGGGATAGTGGGTAACGCGGCGGATTATTGGGTAACGTGGCGGATTATTGGGTAACACGGTGGGATAGTGGGCAACGTGGTGGGATATTGGGTAATGTGGAGGGATAGTGGGTAACACGGTGGGATAGTGGGTAACACGGTGGGATAGTGGGTAACCTGGTGGGATAGTGGGGAACACGGTGGGATAGTGAGGAACACGTTGGGATAATCGGTAACGCGGTGGGATAGTGGGAAATACGGCGGGATAGTGGGTAACATGGTGGGATAGTGGGAAACGTGGTGGGATAGTGGGTAATACCTTGGGATAGTGGGTAACGAGGTGGGATAGTGAGTATCGCGGTGGGATAGTGGGTAACGTGGTGGGATAGTGGGTAACGCGGTGGAATAGTGGGTAACGCGGTGGAATAGTGGGTAACGCGGTGGGATAGTGGGTAACGCGGTGGGATAGTGGGTAACGCGGTGGGATAGTGGGTAACGCGGTGGGATAGTGGGTATCGCGGTGGAATAGTGGGTGCATGGCGGGATAGTTGGTAACACGGCAGGATAGTGGGGAACACGCTGGGATAGTGGTTAACGTGGCGGGATTGTGGGTAATACGGTGTGATAGTGGGTAACACGGTGGGATAGTTAGTCATGCGGTGGGTTAATGGGTAACGCAGTGGGATAGTGGGTAATGCAGTGGGATAGTGGGTAACACGGTGGGATAGTGGGTAAAACGGTGGGATAGTTGGTAACACGGCAGGATAGTGGGGAACACGCTGGGATAGTGGTTAACGTGGCGGGATTGTGGGTAATACGGTGTGATAGTGGGTAACACGGTGGGATAGTGGGTCACGGGGTGGGATAGTGGGTAACGCAGTGGGATAGTGGGTAACGCGGTGGGATAGTGGGTAACGCGGTGGGATAGTGGGTAACATGGTGGGATAGTGGGTAACGCGGTGGGATAGTGGGTAACGCGGTGGGATAGTGGGTAACGCGGTGGGATAGTGGGTAACCCGGTGGGATAGTGGGGAACGTGGTGGGATAGTGGGGAACATGGTGGGATAGTGGGAAATATGGTGGGATAGTGGGTAAGATAGTGGGATAGTGGGTAACGCGGTGGGATAGTGGGTAACGCGGTGGGATAGTGGGTAACATGGTGGGATAGTGGGTAACGCGGTGGGATAGTGGGTAACGCGGTGGGATAGTGGGTAACGCGGTGGGATAGTGGGTAACGCGGTGGGATAGTGGGTAACGTGGTGGGATAGTGGGTAACGCGGTGGGATAGTGAGGAACACGGTGGGATAATGGGTAACGCGGTGGGATAGTGGGAAATATGGTGGGATAATGGGTAAGATAGTGGGATAGTGGGTAACGTGGTGGGATAGTGGGTAACGAGGCGGGATAGTGGGTAACACAATGGGATAGTGGGTACACGGCGGATTATTGGGTAACACGGCGGATTATTGGGTAACACGGTGGGATAGTGGGCAACATGGTGGGATATTGGGTAACGTGGTGGGATAGTGGGTAACGCGGTGGGATAGTGGGTAACGCGGTGGGATAGTGGGTAACACCTTGGAATAGTGGGTAATGCGGTGGGATATTGGGTAATGTGGAGGGATAGTGGGTAACACGGTGGGATAGTGGGTAACACGGTGGGATAGTGGGTAACCTGGTGGGATAGTGGGGAACACGGTGGGATAGTGAGGAACACGGTGGGATAATCGGTAACGCGGTGGGATAGTGGGAAATATGGTGGGATAGTGGGTAAGATGGTGGGATAGTGGGTAACGTGGTGGGATAGTGGGTAACGAGGCGGGATAGTGGGTAACACAATGGGATAGTGGGTACACGGCGGATTATTGGGTAACACGGCGGATTATTGGGTAACACGGTGGGATAGTGGGCAACATGGTGGGATATTGGGTAACGTGGTGGGATAGTGGGTAACGCGGTGGGATAGTGGGTAACGCGGTGGGATAGTGGGCAACATGGTGGGATATTGGGTAACATGGTGGGATAGTGGGTAACGCGGTGGGATAGTGGGTAACGCGGTGGGATAGTGGGTAACACCTTGGAATAGTGGGTAACGCGGTGGGATATTGGGTAATGTGGAGGGATAGTGGGTAACACGGTGGGATAGTGGGTAACCTGGTGGGATAGTGGGGAACACGGTGGGATAGTGAGGAACACGTTGGGATAATCGGTAACGCGGTGGGATAGTGGGAAATACGGCGGGATAGTGGGAAACATGGTGGGATAGTGGGAAACGTGGTGGGATAGTGGGTAACACCTTGGGATAGTGGGTAACGAGGTGGGATAGTGAGTATCACGGTGGGATAGTGGGTAACGCAGTGGAATGGGGGTAACGTGGTGGAATAGTGGGTAACGTGGTGGGATAGTGGGTAACGCGGTGGAATAGTGGGTAACGCGTTGGAATAGTGGGTAACGCGTTGGAATAGTGGGTAACACGGTGGGATAGTGGGTAACGCGGTGGGATAGTGGGTAACGCGGTGGGATAGTGGGTGCATGGCGGGATAGTTGGTAACACGGCAGGATAGTGGGGAACACGCTGGGATAGTGGTTAACGTGGCGGGATTGTGGGTAATACGGTGTGATAGTGGGTAACACGGTGGGATAGTGGGTCACGGGGTGGGATAATGGGTAACGCAGTGGGATAGTGGGTAACGCGGTGGGATAGTGGGTAACGCAGTGGGATACTGGATAACACAGTGGGATAGTGGGGATCGCGGTGGGATAGTGGGTAACATGGTGGGATAGTGGGTAGCGCGGTGGGATAGTGGGTAACGCGGTGGGATAGTGGGTAACCCAGTGGGATAGTGGGGAACGTGGTGGGATAGTGGGGAACATGGTGGGATAGTGAGGAACACGGTGGGACAATGGGTAACGCGGTGGGATAGTGGGAAATACGGTGGGATCGTGGGTAACATGGTGGGATAGTGGGTAACGTGGTGGGATAGTGGGTAACACCTTGGGATAGTGGGTAACGCGGTGGGATAGTGGGTAACACCTTGGGATAGTGGGTAACGCGGTGGGATATTGGGTAATGCAGAGGGATAGTGGGTAACACGGTGGGATAGTGGGTAACATGGTGGGATAGTGGGTAACGTGGTGGGATAGTGGGTAACGAGGCGGGATAGTGGGTAACACAATGGGATAGTGGGTAACGCGGCGGATTATTGGGTAACGCGGCGGATTATTGGGTAACACGGTGGGATAGTGGGCAACGTGGTGGGATATTGGGTAACGTGGTGGGATAGTGGGTAGCACGGTGGGATAGTGGGTAACACGGTGAGATAGTGGGTAACATGGCGGGTTAGTGGGTAATACGGTGGCATAGTAGGTAACGCGGTGGGACACTGGGTAACACAGTGGCATAGTGGGTAACACAATGGGATAGTGAGTCACACGGTGATATATTGGGTAACACGGTGGGATAGTGGGTAACACGGTGCGATAGTGGGTAACACGGTGCGATAGTGGGTAACACGGTGCGATAGTGGGTAACACGGTGATATAGTGGGTAACACGGTGATATAGTGGGTAACACGGTGATATAGTGGGTAACACGGTGGGATAGTGGGTATCATTGGTGCCTCACAGCTTTGATTCCACCCTTGGGCATCTTTCTGCCTGCATCTGTGTCGTTTTTCTCCAGGTGCCTCCCACAGTCCACAGATGTGTAGGTTTGGTGGATTGGCCATGCTAAATTGGCCATAGTGTGGACGGAAAGTGTGTTATCCGTGGGGAATGCAGGCGGACTTGGTGGGGTGGTGGTGCGCTCAATGGGCTGAATGGCCTATTTCCACACACTGTAGGGATTCCCTGATTCTATGTAATTCAGATGATGGTCATAGAGTCATAGAGATGTACAGCATGGAAACAGACCCTTCGGTCCAACCCGACCAGATATCCCAACCCAACCTAGTCCCACCTGCCAGCACCCAACCCATATCCCTCCAAACCCTTCCTATCCATGTACCCATCCAAATGCCTCTTAAATGATGCAACTGTACCAGCCTCCACCACATGCTCTGGCAGCTCAATCCATACATGTACCACCCTCTGCGTGAAAAAGTTGCCCCTTAGGTCTCTTTTATATCTTTCCCCTCTCACCCGAAACCTATGCCCTCTAATTCTGGACACCCCCTCCCCAGGGAAAAGCCCTTATCTATATATCCTATCCATGCCCCTCATAATTTTGTAAACCTCGATAAGGTCACCCCTCAGCCTCCGACGCTCCAGGGAAAACAGCCCCAGCCTGTTCAGCCTCTCCCTGTAGCTCAGATCCTCCAACCCTGGCAACATCCTTGTAATTCTTTCCTGAACCCTTTCAAGCTTCACAACATCTTTCCGATTGGAAGGAGACCAGAATTGCACGCAATATTCCAACAGTGGCCTAACCAATGTCCTGTACAGCCGCAACATGAGCTCCCGACTCCTGTACTCAATACTCTGACCAATAAAGGAAAGCATACCAAATGCCTTCTTCACTATCCTATCTACCTGCGACTCCACTTTCAAGGAGCTATGAACCTGCACTCCAAGGTCTCTTTGTTCAGCAACACTCCCTAGGACCTTAGCATTAAGTGTATAAGTACTGCTAAGATTTGCTTTCCCAAAATGCAGCACCTTGCATTTATCTGAATTAAACTCCATCTGCCACGTCTCTGATATGACAGCAGTAGTCAGCATAGTAACTCATAACTGAACATCTAGAGCACAACTCAAGAGGCAGTCTTGGCTAAATGTTCGAGTTGTGGCATACCATCAGTGCTCCCAGCCAGTATTGGCCGCTCGGAGGCAGAAGGCAGACATCAGGATCCCAGCCTAGAATGAGTCATGAGGAACCCTGCACATTCCCTGCCTTGCACAGAGGCAATGGTAAGGTAACATCACATCGGTGTGCAGGATCGAAATCCAGAATGGAAAAGGATAGATTCAGAAAACCATGCCAAAGCTGAACAGCAAGGCAGTGGCAAAAGGTCGACTGACCATGGCGCACAGTGCTCACAAAAAGTGCAGAATCATCAGAGTCATGTTGAGCATGATACTTTGAAATCAGAGGTTCAGTGATCAAATCTGCACTTCCTGAGAACTGATACAATGATGAAAGAGACAGAATTTGCAGCACAGGAACAAGCCAATCAGCCCCAATGGTCTATGCTAGCATTTATCATAGAATCCCTACAGTGTGGAAGCAGACCATTTAACCCATCAAGTCCACACCACCCCCCAAAACGCAACCCACCCAGACCTGCCCCCCTGAAACCCTGCATTCCCATGGATAAGCCACCTAGCCTACACATCCCTGCACACTATGAGCTATATAGCATGGCCATTCCACTTAACCTGCACATCTTTGGAATATGGGAGGAGACTGAAGCACTCGGAAGAAACTCACGCAGTATTGGGGAGAATGTGCAAACTCCACACAGTCACTTGAGTATGTGGAGAGTCGAACCCGGGTCCCTGGCACTGTGAGGCCGCAGTGCTAACCATGCGCTGCCCAATGCTCCTCACAAGCCCCTTCCCACCCTATCTAACTCTGGCAGCGTATCCTTCTGTACTGCATGTTTTACCTTGTGTATGTATCTCGTTCTCTCTCATGCATTGAGCTGCTCATTTTAAGTACTTCCTGTGCTCACAGGTTCCACAATCTTACCACTGTCTGGATGGAGACATTTCCTCTGAATTCCCTATGGAACTTGGCCAGTGACTAGCCTAGGTCCTCCACACACGTGAAAGCATTTTCTCTCCATCTTCCACATTAAAAACGTTTGTAATCTTAAAGACCTCTGTCAGGCCACTCCTTGCTCTTTCCTTTACTACACAGAAAACCTATTCAGCTTCTTCCATCTATCCTGACGGGTGTACTGGGTAACAACTTTGTAAATCTCCCCCTGCCTCTCCAAATCCTTCCCATGAAGGATGCACATTAATTGCAAACTGACACTGCAATGGGCACGCCAATGTATTTGGTCTTGCGCACAAAACACTAAAATGGTTTCCACTGACTGGTATGATATCAAAAACAGGGACTGACAAAGAAAATCAGCCAGGCTCCATGGGGAGATTCAAATGAAATAGAACAGTTTTCACGGGAAGAAGTGAGAGACAGGAATCAAGGGACGGAATCAGATTGGGTTTGTTTGGGTGGCGTTGACAATGCAAAAGGGTGGACTAGACTAACAGAACAGTTCACAGGTCAGGCTGGGAAGCTAGGACAGGCTGCAAAGCCCCAAGGACGTGACTGTGGTTGTCCAGGTTGCACGGTTAACACTCAAGTGGTCTGAAGGGATTGACGCTCCCAATAAACACGGTCACCTGCCTCATCTTGGAATACCATGGGAAACTATCCTACACACCACCCACACAGCCGTCTTGGCAGCTAAAAGGCTGTCCACTTTACTGCAAATGTTGGGAGGCAAAGCAAGGGTGGTAAAAGGCCAAAGTAGCATTATTAGCCGCTCTGAACTTCCCGCTCTCTGTAAAGGTGCTGCACCTCAATATTGATAAAGCAAACCCTTCACAGCCTACCTCCCGATAGTGTGAAGCAGTAACAAGGGAGTTACTATGTAAAAAAAAAACGAAAGAACTGCGGATGCTGGAAATCGGAAGCAAAAACAGAAATTGCTGGAAAAGCTCAGCAGGTCCGTGGAGAGATAACGGAGATAACTAAAGGTTCTGAGGAAGGGTCACCGGATCCGAAATGGTAACTCTGATTTCTCTCCACAGATGCTGCCAGACCTGCTGAGCTTTTCCAGCAATTTCTGTTTTAGTCTCTGCTTTACTAGTCTCTAGCTTCTCTTGTCAGAATCTGCTGGCCTTGCTGACTCAAGGGTGGCAAGTCATTGATATCAGCGTGGGGCAAGTCTCACAAACCTGGTGTCGGTACAAGGAACCGGTGGAAGTTACTTTGTACCACGCCCTAGTCATCTAAGGTAATACTCCACCCAGCTTTGAGAGTCTACTGCTCAATCAAATGCCTTTGCAATCTTTGAATGGGGTTTCCTGAGAAGGTGGAAATATTACTTAAAATAGCCCAGCTCATGCAGCTCTCAGCCTGACAGTGTCACTTCTGCTCCCACAGCTTGCTCCCTCTTGCAGGAGGATGCTGCAGGTAACCGAGCGACTAAGGCATTCACCTGTAACCTGATGGACGAATTGGGGGTTTGAGGCTCACCCGAGCCTGTTAACTCGCTGCTTAATATCATGGGGCTGGATAGGTGTGTCAGGGTGGACCGAGAGCCGGAAGGGGCATGGGGCGGACCGAGAGTGGGAAGGTGCATAGGGGCGGGCTGCCTTAGAGTGGCAGGAAGGTCAGAGGGACGGGGGGGCTTGTGGGGGTCTGTATTTTATGCACTGTTTTTTATGTAATTGGACTGTTTTATATATACAAATGCCATTGTTACTGTTTTGTAATGATTGAAACTGAGGTTTGAGGTTTGTCCTCATTTCCCTGAAAGCTGGTTGAACGGTAGGGTTTGGGGCCTGGCCTTGCTGCTCCTCTCCCTTGTAAAATTGCTGTTTCTCTGTATACAGCTGTTAATGCTAACTGTTTTATAAACTGTGTATTGCTTAATAAAATATAATCAAGGGGCTGGATTTAATTGGTTCTGCATTCACCAAATCTCACCCAACTCACCAGCCCTGGAAACAGCGTTAACTACCTGGAGGTGAAACTTCCGCCGGGATTACAAGCTACTCCTGAACGATGAGAGCTAAAGAAAACTGGACGTCAAGATAAGACCAGGGTATCACCGAAGGGGCCTAGCTAGAAGGACTTAGTGCACAGGATGGGTCTGAGGGGCCTGTAGTGGGGTAATGAATGACCTTGTTTTGGTGGGGAGGGGGAAATACAACGGACACGCATAGGTGGGCTATTCCCTCTTGCCCAACACCACCCAATGCACTAAAGGCTGCCAGTCTACCTTGGTTCAGGCACCTACTTCCAAATCCTGGGTACAAAAGAAGCTCAGGTAAACGAGGCCCATTAACCTGCTCCCTGACATCCTTTCCCCCCCCTACTATAAAACAGGAGACAGGTCTTGGACAGTGCTGGAATTTGCGTGCATGCCTCAATCTCTAGGCCACCAACACTGGGAGGGAGCGGGGTGTGCAGACTCCAGCCCAAAAGTGCACCCCTGGGGTATCGCCTTGGAAATCAAATTGATTCCCTTTATTAATGCGAGCTTGAAGATCAAAGCCGGAAAGTCGTCACTGGCTTGCTTTGATGGAGATAGTGATTTTTTTTTCATCACTAATCATACCAATCACACCCTGACCGAAAATCAGCTAAAATAATCACAAGGCTTTCAAAACCATAATAACCAGTGAAGGCAGTACATCTTCTAAGGAAAGGGATATTATCCGAATACGAGCCCCTACCCGATTCCCTCTTCATCAAGTCTTACTTTTGCGTGTGAACACTGCATTAAGGGGTGGAAGACTGAAGGAACATTGAGCTACAACTTTGGAAAGGCTAGGAGAGTGCCACTTGATTGGGAAATCACCGGAATACAGACGGAAGCACTCGAGACAAATTGCGTGTTGATCCATTTCCAAATATCCTCTCCCAACAGGTCTCTCCCAACCCATCTAAATCCAGTAGTATCATGGCAAATTGTAATCCAACTCAACCAACCCTGCCTCCTTCCCACTGCTGACAATGGACCAGCACATCAACACTTTGCACATGTGCTGCTCGTGCAAAGCACTCTGGGATATCAGAAAATGACACAAGTTTTATAAATATATATATAATATAAAAATATACTTAATAAAACATGCACTTCAAGCTTTGAGCTAGGCCAGTCCAAATTGTCTGTGGTTCTGCTGCAGACTGACAGGATGCAGAAAGAACATTTCTCTCTTACGGCCAGAATCATTTTTGTCACAGAGAGAAATGGGAATAAAAGGTGGCACATTTTTCAACGCTGCCCCTTCAGGTTAAGCGGTGGTCTTTCAGCCAGAATTATGAATTTTTTTGGGTCTTGTAGCAGGACCTCGAAACTTGGTGTTGTAAGCAGAGAGTAGTGCCACAGCTATTGAAGATAAGACATGCGACATTGCTTACTTAAAACCCCATCCTGTCCCCCCAAGGACAATAGCAGCCACCAGGATGGCGCCTGCGATGGACCCTATTATAAGATTGGTTGCACTAGGACCTGTGACAAAGGATCATGGGAAGAAACAGCGTCAGAACCAATCACCAAGGTCGCACTTGAGGGAAAACAATTTTTATTCATGCTAATTAGAAATTAGTGAATAACAAACTTTCATCACTTCATTACTAAAAGACTACACCATGCAAAAAAAAAGGAATTGTTAAGTAAATGAAAACACCAAGGCCTCACTCTAAAGGAAGACAAATTCGGACAGTTAGGTGTGTGGTAAGTTCTGAGATGAACGCGGTGTTTAGCTATGGTGCCCAAAGACAGCTGTACAACTGTGGATATGTGGTGCCAAATCAGTTCTGGTATTTTCTACAGGGAAAGGAGGAATAGAAAGGAGAGAGAGAGAGAGAGAGAGAGAGTAAGGGAATGACAGAGTGGAGATGGGAGATGGGGAGATTGAGAGAGAGAAGAGGAGGGATCAAAAAAAGGCCAAGGAGAAGGGAGGAGACTGGGATAACAGGAGGTGAAGCAAGAGGCCAACCTCTTTATACTCCAATTCAATACTTCAACAGGTTAGGACGGTACTTAATTTTCATTCTTGAAGGTTTGCTTCTTGTTGAAGGTTTAATGTGTACTAACTACCTGAGCAGGTTTAGTACCAACTCAACTAAGTAGCATTTCTTTTAAAAGGGTGTTCATCAGTTCACCATTAACGTGGAGTCAATAATAAATGAAAATATTTGTTAAAAGAGCTCAAGCCTGGAGGATCCACGAGCTAACAATGTTGGAGTGTACATAATCACAGGCCCGGTGCAGGTAAACCTCTCCAAGTACTGATTCACCAGTACCACAATGCCCTCAGAACTGAAGGCACAGATCCTTAAATAAAGACAGGGACCTACTTACACACATGCCCTGGCCCGTTGTGATAATCTATCCCTGGCAACTAACTAGCTGGGAAGAGCACTCTTTCGAACAAATCTAAAATCGCAAACACAGTTGCCACCATGACCATTCTGTAGCCCTCAGAGGTAATTTGCAAGTGCAGGAGGTTTGGCCAAGACTTACATTTGGGATCAGTTTACAGGGTGCTACAAACCCGTTGGAAGTGTAGCCATTTCGACAGTAACAACTGCTGTAGGGCAGGGCTAGCGTTTCCCTTTGGCGGTAATTTCAGCTGGCCTGATCGTGCCCAGTTGGTGATGGCATTCCTCTCAACCGCCATCAGCTGACAGAATTAACGAGAAGCAAATCAAATCAAGTCAGCAGGTTACCAACCCATCTCGCTCTCCAATTTTATTTCTCTGTTCTGCTGTCGAGAACCGGCTTTGTAAACTTGAGTGCCAACTGGTGCCAAAAGAGCGGGCATCTTTTGCGGAGGTGCCAACCCCACTCTGATGCAATTTCTGTATCCAGTGGTCACATGGCAGTGCCAACCGAGAGGGCAGACAGCAAGTTGGATTTGATCAAAAAGCATGTGAAAGGCTCTGTGCCCTCAATTCATCCAATTTCCGTGTGCAGACACTGCCCGTGTGATTTGAAGGAGGTCATCTGGATAATTGCAATGTTTCAGATCAATTTTGGGGCACCCCATTTGTATTGACTCTGTGTGTTTGCTATGCCTCCTTGACATGGCAGCTAGCTACTTGACTCAAGCTTAAGAGAGGGTTTGAGATCCATGACCTTTTAACAAGAGACTCAACCCTGTCAAACAGGCTTCAATGAAGGGCCAGACCTGGCTGTAAAGAAACCTGTTAGGCCTTCACCATTTAAAAGCAGAATGAAAAGAAACTTCCAGTATGCAACGTCTCTGCTCTGGTATTTTGTTTTTTTTGCATCTTTTCCCCAATTCTTTTCTCTCTCATGCCCCACATGTCCCAGAAAGGAGAGGGTTTCAACACTACATGAGCAAAACCACAGAACACAGACACGGTCAAATCACATGACGCAGAAATACAATCGACCACACTGACACAAAGCCAATAAGACGACACACAGAAAGGCCTCAGATGCATACATATACCTCACACACTGGCACCAATACCAAAACTCTGAGACCGAGAAGGATGCTTACTCTATTCCCCACCCTGTTCCTCCAAATATCACCCCCAGAGCCAGAATGGTCCCTGCCACTGCACCTATTAGCCTGTTAGTGGCCAAGCTCACTGTATAGAGGGAAAAATAAAGTATACTTTAAAGCAACACGGTCAACAGATAAACTCCATACAGACAAGCCAAAAGTAAAGGCTGCATTTTCTTTAAAACAAAACTGCTTTCTCGCTTTAAAACACAATTGTGTTTTTTTTTCTTTTCCTTCATGTAGATTATTCCAAAAAAAGTAACACTAACCTCATTAGAAAGAAAATTAACTAACTCAATACGACTCGCGTGTAATTAACTGGGCTCCCCAAGAAAGCTTTACTCCTGCTGGATTTTTTTTTTAAGAAAATGCTGTACAGAAAGAAAGCATTTTACAGAGACAGATCCGCAACTTAAACTTATTCCGCTGCACCTTGATGTACCATTCCAAGTGACAAATTCACAGAAAGAAATTTGACTTAGGCTTGCTTGCGACTGGCTGTTGTAACTCTAGGCTAGAGGAGAGTCCGAGCATAGCTGAGCCCAGGCGAAAGTTAAAAGCGAGCAGGCAGCACATAAATGCCACTTTGGAGGGAGGGGAACGAAAAAAAAAAACAAAATGACCAGTGGTGTCTCTGATTTCCCCTGATCAAACTCGGAGACTTCACAGAAACAACTGGAGACGCATGAAGACACTTAGGAAAGAAAAATATAAACTGATTGGCGCTCAGTGTTTCAAAGAATGACATTCAGTGATTCTCCTCCCCCCTCCATTTTGTTCTCAAAAACCTCACCAAGTTCAACTCAGTCCCTAGAGTAACTCAGTTAAAACCCATTCAGCTGCCCGCTTTTGGCACAAATCTCCTTGTCCCGTTTTCAAGTAGCTCGCGAGTTGTGTCAAATTTGGGACCAAGGCCTTTTTTGTTATTTGGTGACTCCTGGTTTTACCATCTAACAGGATCACTCCCCCACCTCAAGTCAGTCCAGATCTTTCCATAGCAAAGTTCCCACTGCTCTGACCTGTCAACGTCACTCAAACACATACTTTGGATGGCTTCAAGACAGCCTCACTACCCTATTCCCCCCCCCCCCCCACCCAAACCCCGATGTTTCAAATCATTAAAAAGTAATCATCTCCACAAAGCAACCAGACTGTCGCCTAAGCCCACTTGCTCCACCCATGTCTTGCAGGGGAAGGGAATCTGCCGTCTTGGCTAGATGTGGCTCCTGACCCACAGCAATGTGGCTGGCTGTTAGCTGCCCTCTGGAGAGGCCCAGCAAGTCACTCATTTTTATTCAAAAGAAAACGTCCACTATCAGGGTTTAGGGCAATTACGGACAGGGCGATAATCCATCAATGCACTCTGGCATCACGCTTACGTTCCCAAGCACAGTGTGTGATAATGGGGAAAAGGACAACTTAGCCCCTAGGATGGTGGGGATACTGAATAACTTCAGGGATTGTCCTCTGCTCCCAGAACACTTTCATCAAGTGATGATGTACAGCTGCTAAGTTACATCTCACATCGCAATGTAAGTGGGATCATCCCACTGCAGGGAGGGGCCTTGTGCCGGACTGATGTCCAGAGAGTAAGTTAAAGGTAAATTCTTAATATTGTCATTCCCTCCTGCTGAGCCAGCTTCTGCTGGAAAGCTGGGAAAGTCAGCTACCGTTTAGCAGAACAAGAGGACTTTAGCTAAGAAACGTTCAGCTTCCTCCACACAAGATGCTTTCCACCAAAGATTCAACTCTTCCAAGGATACATCTGCCCAACGCAAATGATAACTCATCAGGTGAATGATTTAATTGACAAATCTGTCAAGTTAAAACCTTGATGGGAATGACAAGCCTTTCTGATAAAAATGAAATCCAGCCAACTGAGTGGGGTAATGTTGGAAAAAAAGCAGATGCTTAATCTTTCAAAGTGAGAGTCAGGTATAAAAAGATTTGTGTCAGATGTTTGGTGGTTGAGTGAGAATTTCCCTTCATGAACAATGAATTTTCAGTGTCGCTGTAGCTAATTGGTTCATTATTTTTAATTATGGGCCTCATTTTTACTGTCAAGAGATGAACAAGTGGCACCAACTGTTTAGGGGACTTGTATCTGCCCGAGGCCTTTTGCACTGAAAGTTCCAACGTACTTTACAGGAAACCTGAGTGCCCAGGCCACGTCAATGTGTATCTCCTTAACAAATCAGATTGAAGAGTCATTACTGAGCAGCACAGAGTCCAAACCAGGAAATCTCAGTTGGAATAGCTAATGTAATGTCAAACCATTTGGAGAAAGAGAAGAAATAAAACAGGTTGGAGTATGAAAGAGAGGGATAAAAGAGAGACAGAAAAAAAAAATTTGACTTCTTTTAAATTTCCAATCATAATTGAAAGCTGAAGGAATGATACTCCACACTTGTAGAAGTTAGCTTTCAGTGCCAGTGAGTGATTAAGACTTATCATGGTGTTAAAAGGATACCTCGATTGGAAGTGACATGATCTTTTCACGTATATCACAAGGCATCTCAGTGAGAAATATCCTGATTTCCACATGTCTGCTCACTTACAGGTTGCTATCCCGATTTAAGTTAGGGAGGGTTCAGAACAGATTTCCAGGATGTTGCTGGGCATGGAAGTTTTGAGTTATAAAGAAAGGCTGGAATGTTTTTCATTGGAGCTTAGGAGGTTGAGACGTGACCTTATAGGTTTATGAAATCATGAGGGATATAGACAGGGTTAATGGTTGGTGTCTTCTCCCTAGAGTGGGGGATTTCAAGACTTTGGGGAACATTTTTAAGGTGATAGGAGGGAGATTTAAAAAAAAGACATGAGGGGCACATTGTTTAAACACAGGGTGGTTTGCATATGGAATGAACTTCCTGAGGAAGTGGTGGATACAGGTACAGTTTGAAAGACCCTTCGATAAGTACATGAATAGGAAAGGTTTGGAGGGATATGGGCCAGGAGCAGGTAGGTGGGACTAGTTTAATTTGGGATTATGGTCGGTATGGACCGAAGTTGGATCGAAGGGTCTGTTTCTGTGCTGTATGATTGTATAAGTTCCTTAAGCAGACAGATTGAAGGATTACAAAATTAGCAGTTTTAAAGACTGTGATACAAGTATAAATTGGAGTGAGTGACTTCAATCTCAAAGCAGATAAAGAAGAAAAAAACGATTGGATTGAGAGGGAGAGAGGAGTCAGATGGAAAGGTAATTTTAAAAGCATTTTCAAAAATCCCCAACAGCAGTTAATATCTGATGGCTTTGAATGTGAGTGATTCAGAGGCAATAATCAACATTTGCTGAGGTTAAAAGCATACTTAGATTTTGTCCATTTCACACTTAACTCTGTGTTAAATTTAATTCATGTCTGCTGTGCAAATGCAGAACGTCATTGCATTAATTTAGTGCTAATGGTGTAGCACATAATGAAATGGCATTTTCATGAAGTGACTGGCCAGCACTATTTCATGTTGCCACTCAGAAAGACACCTAGACCTTGCCTGATGTTGCTGTGTCATCTCAGTGTTTTTGCATTGGTAGAGTCAGATACATTAGGGACATTTAACCGACTCTTGGACAGGCAAATGGATGATAGTAAAATGAAGGGTATGTAGGTTAGTTCGATCTTAGAGTAGGATAAAAGATCGGCACAACATTGAGGGCCGAAGGGCCTCTACTGTGCTGTACCATCCCATGTAAGTAATGATAAATACAGTTAACTTCACCATTATTCCTGGTGCAAAGTTAAACCCAGCAGTTCCCATTGTATGCTCAATTCTGATAAAAATTAATTAATAAAATAGTCTTGAAATCTGTTTATTTTGTGTAATATCTATTCAAATTGGAAGTAAAACCATCCTTTCCCAAATAGCAGAGGTCTCAGAAAACAGCCACAGAGCTTCCTTCAAAATTCCAATGGAAGAATGCCAATAACAGGACTGATATTCCGATACCTTTACCACAGGTAAATGTTCTTACGCCATAGCATCTTGCAAAAAGGACCGATGGGTCCAAAGTTTAAACCTCAGAGGCTTTCCAATACAAAGATACAGCTACATCCAGGTGTGTGTCCCAATCAACAACACCCACATCCCATGAGCAATTGAGAATTGATATTCTTTATCAATGTGTTTCCTGCGTCAGTGTAGAAATTCAGTGCTGATGGTCTTGACACAGTGTTTAGAAATGTGTGTGCGTGTATGTGTGTGAGAGAAAGAATGTGACTGCATGTGTGTACGTGCATGTGCACTTGTGTGTAGGTGTGTGTGTACATATGCATATGTGAGGGTGTGTGTGAATGTGACTGTATGTGTGTGCGCACGCTTGCATGAGTGTGTATGTGTGCATGCATGACTCTGTATATGTGTGAGATTAGATTCCCTACAGTGCGGAAACAGGCTCTTCAGTCCAACAAGTCCACACCAACCCAGACCCATTTCCCTCTGACTAACACACCTCACACTATGGGCAATTTAGCATGGCCAATTCACCTGACCTGCACATCTTTGGACTGTGGGAGGAAACCGGAGAATGTGCAAACTCCACACAGACAGTCTCCCGAGGCTGGAATCGAACCTGGGACCCTGGTGCTGTGAGGCAGCAGTGCTAACCACTGAGCCACCGTGCCACCACCATGAGTATGTGTGAATGTGACTATGTGTGTTTATGAGTGTATGTGTATGTGAGTGTGCGTGTGTGTGAATGCGTGTGTGCAGGCGCATGTATGCGTGTGTGAGAGAGCTAGTGTCTGGTGTGTGTGTGTGTGTGAGAGTGAAGCATATCTGTGTGTGTGTGAGTAACTGTGTGTGTGCATGCTAGGCTCACTTTAGATAACTGACAGTAAAGTTCAAATGTAGAGAAGCACCCATTAGTATTATCCTGGCTTAAGGCATTGAGATACTTTATTTTACTGGGATATGGGTGTCACTTGCTCACCTAGCAACTGTTGCCCATCCCTACATTATAGAGAGCAGTTAAGAATCAACCACACTGTTGTGGGTTTCAAGTCATGTGAAAGCCAAACCAGATAAGGATGGCAGATTTCCATCCATAAGGGTATATATGAATCAAAAGGGGTTTTCACGCTCAACGAGACTGTCATGTTCACCAGATTAGGGTTAGAGTCCACATTAGTTAATTGATCTTAAATTCCCTGGGGATCTGAACCCATGGTCCCAGGGAATGAGCCTGAGACAGTGGATTATTAGTCCAACGATGCTGCCTCTCGGTCACGATTTCCCTTTCCATGTCCTACTCCCCCATCCACTGTGCCACCCAAACTCTGCCCACCCTGGGATGCTGGAGAAATAAAACAGCGCAAAAGCCCTATCACTCATGGTGCCAATCAGAAGTCTGCCCCTGGAACTTCTGATACACCAGGAACATAGCAAACTTATTTACAGCGACCTGTCCCTTTCTCCCTCTCTCTGGTCCAGCCCACCTTGGGAGGGAGCATTGCTCACAGGTCTGGCTCCTCTCCTGAGACTTTCTTGGATGTAGCCTCTCCTCTGGTTTGCAAACTCCACACAACTGTTGAAACTAAGAGCAGGAGTAGGCTATTTTGTCCCGGAGCTTGGTCTACTATTAACATGACTGTGGCTGATCATCCAACATAGTCCATGTTCCCGCTTTCTCCCTGTTCTTCCACATTCTCCCTTTCATCCACAGACTCTACATTTTCCAGGTGAAGAATATTCTCCTCACCTTAATCCCAAATGGTATACTTCACATCCTCAGACTGTTACCACTGGTTCTGGACTCCTCAGTGTGGGATATAAATGAATTAATGTTATTTCTGCAACTATAAATTCTGATACAGAACAGGAATGAGAAAATATATATTCAGCAAAAAGAAAGGAAGGATATGTTAGCATGAGACATGATTACAGAACAATGGTGGATGTATGGGCAAACAGGAAGACATTTGTTTCCCCACTTACACGGAGACACAGGAACAAACCCTAATCAAAGAGGTCAAAGTGGCCTCTGGATAGAAATAGATGCTGATAGAAGAAAAGATATGCCTAATCAATAACCTACGGTAGACTGACGTCGAACACCCTTATGGGAGTCAGAGATAAGAGTTTGTCACGGACAAGACAGGATAAACAGAAGTTGTGGGATAAGTCTTAAGGAAGTGAGTGATGTAAGTGAAGCAGAGACAAATAGTAAAATGAGACAAAAATATGGGAATTTAAAATGTATAAATTGCAGAGTTGATTGGGGTTTGGTGTGTATTTTGTCAATGCCTTTCGAGGCGTCAGACATTACACCCACCTGCAGGTGTACAAATAAAACGACGCTGCTGTTTCAGATATTTGGTCTCGGACTGAAATTATTGATGTGAGTGGGCTTTGTTTTTCACATCAGTCATCAGGAACACGCTTCCTGCATTTATCCTGACAGGTATCATAGAGGCACAGTAGGGGGCCATTTGGCCAGCTGTGCCTGTGCTGGCTATTTGAAGGAGCTTTTGAAATTAGCCCCACTGCTGTGTTCTATCTCCGTCACATTGTCAATTTCTTATCTTTGCAAAAAATGCACAAGTGGCTAATCAGAATCCTATTTGTGATTAATCACAGGACAGTAGGTCATAGCAAAAAAAAATTGCCCAGCAAAAACTTAACAGAAGCCTCCTTTCTAAATTCTGAACGTAAAAACAAACAGTCAGAGGAGGTCACTTAGCATTTGCACTGGATCGGGGGGGGTTTGGAGCACAGGCTCTCTTTAAGGTTGACAGCATTGCTCTGTTACGAAACCCAAATGCGTCTGGATTCAGGCTCCAGTGTGGACACCACGTCTCCATAGGGCCCCAGGAGTCCTGGCCTATGCTCAGACATCCCAGGCTGCACACGCTCAGTATCATATTTCAAACATTTAAAGGGCCCGGCCATCCATGCCAACAGGATTGTGCCCGCGGGGTTGCAGAGTGCACAGAAAGGGACCAGGAACTGACCACAGCACCCAGGATGGCTACAAAAGGGAAGGCAACAGACAGGATTGAGGAGCAGTAGCTACATCCCCAGCAGGGTGCTGGTGCAGCATGTTTCAGACTCAGAGAAGTCCTGGGAGCCTACAGGTGAAGCTCAGTCTTTGGATCAGAGATCAGGAAAAGCCGTGGGGGTTTATTAGAAGGCTTTGCACCTTTACT
This sequence comes from Chiloscyllium plagiosum, assembly GCF_037043375.1. Taxonomy (NCBI): domain Eukaryota; kingdom Metazoa; phylum Chordata; class Chondrichthyes; order Orectolobiformes; family Hemiscylliidae; genus Chiloscyllium; species Chiloscyllium plagiosum. Next base: position 28,079,410 of record NW_028270145.1, read on the forward strand.
AGGTACTGAGAGCGGGGTGAAGGAAGTCCACTAGACAATACGGTAGAGGAAGATTGGAACTCAGAGAAACCCAAGGGCAGCGCCGGCTTGGTGAAGCCACTTGTCTCGAATTATGTCTGTAAGTAGATACTGGAGTGCAGTTTCCATACCCAGGAAAGGAGATTGAACCACCAGGACATGGGAAATCACTGAGGCTGCCTGAGATGGATTGGCTTTTGAGGTCTGATATAAGGCTAGTTCTTTGCAAGTGAAGAGTTCTTTGTGCAGGTGACAAAATTTCAATGAGAAACAAAAATAGAAGCTGCTGGAGGTCAGGCAGCATCTTTGGAGAGAAATCAGAGTTAATGTTTCAGGTCCGGTGACCCTTGCCCAGAACTGATGGTAGCGAGGAAAATGTTGGTTTTTATGCAGACGATAGGGTGGGGGAGGGGTAAGGTGTAAATGATAGGTAGGGATAGAGTCCAAAGAGAGAGAACAGTTGGATAGACAAACAAGTGGATAATGATCTGGTTAAGAAGGTGAATAACTGTTAGTGAAGACTGTTAGTGACTTACAATAGGTAGTGTGTAATGACAGACTGTGTGATAACAGGCCCTGGTATGTGTGGTAGGGGACTAGGACATGGGAGTGGTCAAGCCCTAAAATTATTGAACTCAATATTGAGTCCGGAGGGCCACAGGGTCCCCAGGCAGAAAACGGGGTGCTGTTCTTCCAGCTTGCACTGAGCTTCACTGGAGCACTGCAGCAAGCCTGAGACAGAGATGTTGGCCAGGGAACAGGGTGGGGTGTTAAAGTGGCAGGGAGCTGGAAACTCAGGGTCTCTTTTGGGAACAGAATGCTAATGTTGTGCAAAACGGTCACCCAGTCTACATCTCTCCATCCTGGAGGCTCCCTGCCTCCATTCCTGATGAAGGGCTTTTGCCCAAAATGTTGATTTTCCTGCTCCTCAGATGCTGATGACCTGCTGTGCTTTTCCAGCAACGCTCTCATCTGAAGAGGGATGGACGTGTAAAGGGATGGTGGCTCCACGGTAAAGAGAAGGCAGCTACGAACCAGAACTTCTGAAACTGGCATAAAGCTTCAGAGGAATCCTAGGTGAATGCGGGCAGGGATTGGACCGGGGAGAAAAAACTGAGTCAGATGAGTTCTGTGGTGCAAGAGCAGGCAGAAACAATGGGTCTGCCTGGGCAGTCCTGTTTGTAGGTTTTGGGAAGGAGGTAGAAGCGAGCTGTGCAGGGCTGGGGGACCATCCGCTTGGAGGCAGAGATCGGGGGAGAGGGGAGATCACCAGATCAAATTAGGTCAGTGACCGCAGTTGATACAATGGCCTGATGTGCCATGGTGGGGTCGTGGTGCAGGGAAGGATAGGAGGAGGTATCTGAGAGAGAGTACGCCAGACTACAACAGTACCACCATTATCGGCAAGCTTAGTAACCAAGTCAGGGTTGGGCCCAAGTGCACGGAGGGAGTTCAGAGATAGGTTGGATTGGGTGTGGGGTGGGGGCAGAGAAATTGAGGCGACCAATGTCACATCAACTGTTCTCAACAAACAGATCGAGTGCAGGTAAAAGGCTAGAAGGACGGGTCCAGGTGGAAAGAGGGTGTTGGTGCTTGGCAAAGGGGTCTGTGGATGGGGAGAGGACTCTTGTCCAAAGAAATGGGCACGGAGGCAAAGACGATGGAAGAGGAATTCAGCTTCATGCCATGCCCAAAATTCATTAAGGTGGGGGTGTAGAGGGATACAGCTAAAGCTTCAATGAGATCTGGTGGCCCATCAATATCTGAGAAATCCATAGAATCGGTGCTAACTCTATTTGATGAGTTCTGTGAGGACCACAGGTTGACTGTGACCCATACTTCCCACCTATCTGAATGTCAGAATATAAGTTGTGCATATCTTGTAGAGTGTTTTACAAGTTCTAACTTTGTGTTGTAAACGGTATTTTGTTTGACCTGTGCAATCTAGTGGCTTTGGTCATTTAGTAAGTATCTGGGATCTCAAACTTTATCTACTTAAAAAAGAAGCTCACTAGTCATTAGCCAGATATTAAATTAACTTGGTTAAAAAGGAAAGGGAAATTTAGAATGAAAAGATACAATGCAAGGTGCTTCCATATGTTGGTCCCAATTTAATTGTATATGAACAGGAAACGTTTAGATGGATATGGGCCAAGTGCTGGCAAATGGGACTAGATTAGTTTAGGATATCTGGTCAGCATGGATGAGTTGGACCAAAGGGTCTGTTTCCATGCTGTACAGCTCTATGACTCTACAGCGTCATGACTTCAGCTACATGTAAACTGAATCAACACAAAACAAAATACCCTCCAAGAGCAAAGTTATGCAATTAAGGGAATCTAACAATATTGTAAAGAACCCAGTGCAGGGTTCCCCTGTGGTCGTTCCCCTAAAAAATAAATATACAGCTTTGGAAACTGTTGGGGGGGACAGCGTTGCAGGTGTAAGCTGCAGTGAAGGGGTCTGTGGCTCTGAGACTCAGAAGGGAAAGGGGGAGAGGAGGAGAGCGCTAGTTATAGGGGACTCTCTAGTTAGAGGGACGGACAGGCGGTTCTGTGGACATGGGCGAGACTCACGGATGGTTTGTTGCCTCCCGGGTGCTAGGGTCCGAGACGTCTCAGACCGTGTCTTCAGAATCCTTAAGGGGGAGGGTGTGCAGCCAGAAGTCGTGGTGCACATTGGCACCAACGACATAGGTAGGAAGAGGGGTGGGGAGGTCATTCAAGAGCTCAAGGAGTTAGGCTGGAAGCTAAAAGCTAGGACAGACAGAGTCGTCATCTCTGGGTTGTTGCCGGTGCCACGTGACAGTGAGGCAAAGAATAGGGAGAGAGTGCAGTTGAACACGTGGCTGCAAGGCTGGTGTAGGAGGGAGGGCTTCAGATATTTGGACAATTGGACTGCATTCTGGGAAGGTGGGACCTGTACAAACAGGACGGGTTGCACCTGAACCAGAAGGGCACCAATATCCTGGGGGGTAGGTTTGCTAGCACTCTTCGGGGGGGTTTAAACTAATTTGGCAGGGGGATGGGATCCGGACTTGTAGTCCAGCAAGTAGGTTAGCTGTTTGTCAGGATGCCCAAGACTGTAGGGGGGCTGTGGAGAAGGTAGCACTGACAGGGACTACTAGCGGACACAGAGATGGGCTCAAGTGCGTATACATCAACGCAAGGAGTATCAGAAATAAGGTGGGTGAACTTAAGGCGTGGATCGGTACCTGGGACTACGATGTTGTGGCCATCACGGAAACGTGGATAGAAGAGAGACAGGAATGGTTGTTGGAGGTTCCTGGTTACAGGTGTTTCAGTAAGATTAGGGAGGGTGGGAAAAAAGGAGGGGGGGTGGCATTGCTAATTAGAAATGGTATAACGGCTGCAGAAAGGAAGTTTGAGGGGGATCTGCCTCTGGAGGTAGTATGGGCTGAAGTCAGAAATAGGAAAGGTGCAGTCACCTTGTTGGGTGTTTACTATAGGCCCCCCAATAGCAGCAGAGATGTGGAGAAACAGATTGGGAAACAGATTTTGGAAAGGTGCAGAAGCCACAGGGTCGTAGTCATGGGCGACTTCAACTTCCCAAATATTGATTGGAAGCTCTTTAGATCAAGTAGATTGGATGGGGCGGTGTTTGTGCGGTGTGTCCAGGAAGCTTTTCTAACGCAGTATGTAGATTGTCCAACCAGAGGGGAGGCCATATTGGATTTGGTACTCGGTAATGAACCGGGACAAGTGGTGGGCTTGTTAGTGGGTGAACATTTTGGTGATGGTGACCACAATTCTGTGACTTTCACCTTGGTTATGGAGAGAGATAGGTGCGCACAACAAGGTAGATTTTATAATTGGGGGAAGGGAAATTACGATGCTGTAAGGCAGGATTTGAGGAGCATACGTTGGGAGCATAGGCTGTCAGGGAAGGATGTGGTGGAAATGTGGAACTTTTTCAAAGAGCAGATACGACATGTCCATGATATGTATGTACCTATCAGGCAGGAAAGAAATGGTCGTGTGAGGGAGCCTTGGTTGACGAGAGAGGTTGAATGTCTGGTAAAGAGGAAGAAGGAGGCTTACATAAGGTTGAGGAAACAGGATTCAGACAGAGCAATGGAGGGATACAGGATAGCCAGAAGGGACCTGAAGAAAGGGATTAGGAGAGCTAAGAGAGGGCATGAAAAATCGTTGGCGGATAGGATCAAGGATAACCCCAAGGCATTTTATGCGTATGTGAGAAACCAGAGAATGATGAGAACGAGGGTAGGTCCGATCAAGGACAGTAGTGGGAGACTGTGTATTGAGTCGGAAGAGATAGGAGAGGTCTTGAACAAGTACTTCTCTTCAGTATTTACGAACGAGAGGGACCGTATTGTAGAAGAGGAGAGTGTGAAATGGACTGGTAAGCTAGAAGAGATACCTGTTAGAAAGGAAGATGTGTTGGACATTTTGAACAACTTGAGGATAGACAAGTCCCCCGGGCCTGACGGGATATATCCTAGGATTATGTGGGAAGCAAGAGAGGAAATTGCAGTACCGTTGGCAATGATCTTCTCGTCTTCACTGGCAAAGGGGGTGGTACCAGGGAACTGGAGAGTAGCGAATGTTGTGCCCCTGTTCAAAAAAGGGAATAGGGATAACCCCGGGAATTACAGGCCTGTTAGTCTTACTTCTGTGGTAGGCAAAGTAATGGAAAGGGTACTGAGGGATAGGATTTATGAGTATCTGGAAAGACACTGCTTGATTAGGGACAGCCAGCACGGATTTGTGAAGGGTAGGTCTTGCCTTACAAGTCTTATTGAATTCTTCGAGGAGGTGACCAAGCATGTGGATGAGGGAAGAGCAGTGGATGTAGTGTACATGGATTTCAGTAAGGCATTTGATAAGGTTCCCCATGGTAGGCTTATGCGGAAAGTCAGGAAGCATGGGATAGAGGGAAATTTGGCCAATTGGATAGAAAACTGGCTAACCGGTCGAAGGCAGAGAGTGGTGGTCGATGGTAAATACTCAGCCTGGAGCCCAGTTACAAGTGGAGTTCCGCAGGGATCAGTTCTGAGTCCTCTGCTGTTTGTAATTTTTATTAATGACTTAGATGAGGGAGTCGAAGGGTGGGTCAGTAAATTTGCAGATGATACGAAGATAGGTGGAGTTGTGGACAGTGAGGAGGGCTGTTGTCGGCTGCAGAGGGACTTGGATATGATGCAGAGCTGGGCTGAGGAGTGGCAGATGGAGTTCAACCCTGCCAAGTGTGAGGTTGTCCATTTTGGAAGAACAAATAAGAATGCGGAATACAGGGTTAATGGTAGGGTTCTTAGTCAGGTGGAGGAACAGAGGGATCTTGGGGTCTATGTACATAGATCTTTGAAGGTTGCCACTCAGGTGGATAGAGTTTGTAAGAAGGCCTATGGAGTATTATCGTTCATTAGCAGAGGGATTGAATTCAAGAGTCGTGAAGTGATGTTGCAGCTGTACAGGACTTTGGTTAGGCCACAGTTGGAGTACTGTGTGCAGTTCTGGTCGCCTCACTATAGGAAAGATGTGGAAGCTTTGGAGAGGGTGCAGAGAAGATTTACCAGGATGTTGCCTGGAATGGAGAGGAAGTCGTACGAGGATAGGTTGAGAGTTCTCGGCCTTTTCTCGTTGGAACGGCGAAGGATGAGGGGTGACTTGATAGAGGTTTATAAGATGATCAGAGGAATAGATAGAGTAGACAGTCAGAAACTTTTTCCCCAGGTACAACAGAGTGTTACAAGGGGACATAAATTTAAGGTGAAGGGTGGAAGGTATAGGGGAGATGTCAGGGGTGAGTTCTTTACCCAGAGAGTGGTGGGGGCATGGAATGCGCTGCCCGTGGGAGTGGTGGAGTCGGAATCATTGGCGACCTTTAAGCGGCATTTGGATAGGTACATGGATGGGTACTTAATCTAGGTTAGAAGTTCGGCACAACATCGTGGGCCGAAGGGCCTGTTCTGTGCTGTATTGTTCTATGTTCTATGAAAAAACAATGAATGGCTATGTTGGCCAAATATTAACGTTTGACCTTTGCATTCTTAGCAAAGGGGTCTTATGGCACAGTGGGTAATGCACCAGAGCGCTTGGGTTTGAATCAGGACATGTTAGCTAGGTGGGCTGTGTTCATAACATTGCCAAACAGGTTCATTATTAACCTGTAAATCCTTTCAACCCGCCCTCCAGCCACACACACACACACACACCAACCGCAGACAATGACAGCAGGAAGAAAGCAATTGGAACTAGACCATCACTGCAGGCTACCACGTGCATGTATCCAGCTGGAGCAGCTTGAGCTCCATGGATTGTTGGCCTGGGTAAGACTGGCTCAATTCCATTGTGGTTTGGGGCCCACCTTTCCCCAGCCACCCCCCTACTCCTTCCCACATGCTGGAGGCTGAACTGAAGACATTGCTGAGTAAGGAGCTTTGATTCTTAAATTAACACGATGCAGAGTGGCTCTCTTTGCTTGACGAATAGGAGGGAGTTGAAACTTTATTGCTGGAACAGCACAGCAGGTCAGGCAGCATCCAGGGAACAGGAGATTCGACGTTTCGGGCACAGGCCCTTCTTCAGGAATCCTGAAGAAGGGCCTGTGCCCGAAACGTCGAATCTCCTGTTCCCTGGATGCTGCCTGACCTGCTGTGCTGTTCCAGCAATAAAGTTTCAACTTTGATCTCCAGCATCTGCAGACCTCACTTTCTCCTCGAATAGGAGGGAGCACTTAGTGAGAAAATCCATTCAAGAGTGCTAGGCACTCAAGCCAAGTTATGGAGCCATGATCCCCAGCTGTAAGAATGGAATACTGTTAAATCTGAATAAATACTAAATAAAAACCGAAAGGATTGTGGATGCTGGCAGCAGCTGATTAACTTGCTTTCTGAGCTCAAAACTGATTTGAAATTCAGCGGTTAAAATCTGCAAGGTTTAATCACGCGTGTTGCTGAATGTACTATTCCTCATTGTATAGTTTAAAAAATCAGTCACATTCTATTTTGTGAAATGAATTGATTCCAGGAGTAAATTGAATGAAATAAGGCAACGAATGCAAATGCATGGAAGCTTGCGCTACCCACTACTGTGATGACCTGGCTGAGATCTGTTAAATTGTCTATTACATTCTGGGGCTCACTACTCTGGGCCTAGCCTTGACATTGAACTGGATTTGTTTAGGCAAAGCAGCAGAGACTAGAGATTGCTTTTGTAGAGATCATTTTGGGTTCGGCTACAAAATAACATACAGGAAAATAAAACAGGATCTGTGAGAAGACTTTGCTTCAGTGACTACGAGGTTTTAAAACCAGATGTCTAATGTAAAGTAGCAGTGGACCTCTGTTTGACCTCAGAGGCTTCCAGTGAAAGGGCATTTGGGGATTGGTTAATCATCATTCCTTTACACAGGCTTCTCGTTGTGCTCATCAAGATGAGGGAGGTGGACGCAGGAAGATTTCCGTTTCAGGGATCCAGTGTTAAATCAATCACCCCCGAGGTGGTCAGGACACTCCCTTTTAACATGTGATAATAATGGACATGAGCTCAACTAGAGAACCACAGCCGTGTACAGTGCCAGTGTGACCATTCACGGCCATTACCCGGGTCAACTCTCTGATGGCAACCACTGTACCAATCTAGGGATTGTGTCCAATTCTATGGATATCCCCCAAGCACAATTTGGTGAGGACAATCAGTGAACATCAAGTGTGTAGGTCCCCAGACTCGCAATTTAAGGAGATGTTTGGATTTGCCCCCAGTTCAGGGTGACTATTGCACTGTGGCACCCGGTCACTACTCAGCCTTATGGCAAACAAATAGAACTGAGTCATTAGGGACTATCAATCCTACCACTGCTGGTGTGGGACACCATATTGCACTGCCTATCACAGTAGCTGTTATAACCGGTGCAGCAGCACAATGTAAACTATACCTATTAGATGTGATCATGGGCAAAAACATCTTCTTCCAGTCACCTTATTATTTAATGCCCCTACCCATTGGGTCCTGGTTCAATCCCCTCAATCATTTACCTTCAATGAACCATTCTACTTAACCCTTTGTCAAGCTCGACATTCTAAACTCTCCTCCCTCACTGTCTCTACCTCTTGTGCGCTCCTTTTTGTTCACTATCCTAACTCCTATCTACCTTCCAATCTTTCTCTGTATTGGATTGCTCCTGCTATTCCTGATGGGCAAGTACAATTTTGCAAAGGTCGCACCTCTCCAGTCAGCTTCGAGTGAAATAAGATGCCACAGTCCATTCCATTCCCTCGCTCCCCCACATCCTGTTAGGCTGCCTCTTCCTTCAGCCCCCTACCCCTTGCTTCCCAAAGCTTCCAAAGGACCCTGCTCTTCAACTGCCTCTCCTCAGCTTTTCAGAAAGGGTTTCTAAACTCCCCCCTCCTGGTGGCTTCCAAGCGCTAAGCTCTGGGAGACACTGTAATGATGGACAGAAGTGCAATGATGGAGATATGTGAACTGCTGGGCCAAGGGAACACTGGTCTCCGTTGCGTATTTTTTCCACCTGCCAATAAATGAGACCATGGAAAGGACAGGTTCAGGCTATCTGACTCCACCACAGACAGCTCCAGCTCTGGCACAGACGAGGGAGACGGTGGGAGGGCAGCATCCTTTCGAACTCCTTCTGGACCGAGAACCACGTCAGATATCCCCCTCAGCCTCCCCAGACAACTAGACAGAGAACAATGATGGTAACACTCACCCAAGAGTCCCCCAAGGAACCAAGGTGTAAAGGCGTTAAAGGATGAGCGAGGAGAAGACACGGAATGATGTATTAAAGGTGAGAAAGAAATGCAAAAGACGCGTGGGCAGCAACCATGTCTCCTCCAATAGCTGCCCTGCCTTCCCTGTCCTTTCAAGTTCCAATCTGTGAAAATGTCGAGTTGGAAATTCCGCGCGCTACCACACCCCCCCCCCCACCCCACGACAGATAAATGCAACAAGAAAAGGCAGAGGAACACCGAGAACATTGCAACAAGAGGCTGGGAGTGAAGTTAAACAAACCCTTGGGGCCTTCCGGTGGTGGCTTTGCCTCATCACGTTTGGGGTCGTACATGCTGCAGTCCGTCCCGGCCCAGGTACCCTCGCAGATGCAGGTCGCTTCGTTACTGCATAGCTGCAACAGATCGGAGTCAAATCAACAGCAAATCTGTGCCCGGGACGCACACACAATCCTACCATCCACAAGGACTCTTCCCAATATTTATAGATGCACCATAGAAAGTAACCTCTCTGTATTCGTCACAGTGTGGTATGCCAACTGATCTGCCCAGACCATAAGAAACTACACAGAGTTGTAAACACAGCCCAGTCCATTATGCAAACCAGCTTTCCATCCACTGACTCAATCTATAATTCCTCAGGAAAGCAGCCTACACAATCAAAGATCCCACCCCAACTCTGGTTATGCTCTCTTCCGTTGGGCAGAAGGTATAAAAGTTTGAATACACTGTTTTCAAACTTTTAAATGGATCACTCGAATGATAATTCTGACCTCTCTCTCTGCAGCTGTAACTCTGCATTCTGTTCAGCTGCCCTGATGCACCTTCTATGGTATGATCTGCCCGCACAGCACACAAAACAAGACTTTTCAATTTATCTCGGTACAGGTGACAACAATAAATCAAACTCAAACAGACACTCGAAAGGACCACCTTCCAGCTCACTCCTCCGACATGTTTTAGATGTTGGGACTGCTCTCCTGGATACATCTCAAGAAAAACACCCCCTCTAAGCCCTTAACACCACGGCTATCCCAGTTTATATTGGGAAAGTTGAAATCCCCTAGTATAATACCTGATTATTACACTTACACATCCCTGTCAACTGTCTACATATTTGCTCCTCTACTTCCTGCTGATTCGTTACTCTGAGTGAAGTGGCTGCTCCCTTAACATTCCTATGTTCTACCCACCAAGTCTCATTTGAAGAGCTTTCCAAGATATTGTCTCTCCCTATTGCAGTGATTAACTCCTTCATTGATAGTACTACACTGCCATTTCCTTTCCCGCCCTCCTCTGTCTTGCCCGAAGATCCCATACCCCGGAATATTGAATTGCCACTCTAGACCTTCCCTCAACTGTGATGGCAGTAACATCTTGCCTCCATGTGTCAATCCACGCCATTAACTCATCAGTCTTACCGACTGAAGTAAAGACCATCCAGCCTTGCCTTACTCTCTTGACACTCAATGTGGCTGAACTCACTGTCACTTGCTTCCATTGTTGTAGCATGATGTGTCTCTGTTTCATTGATATTCTGTGTCCCCCCTTCCCCCCACCGCCAGACCAGTTTAAACGCCTCCCAACAGCAGTAGCAAACCTTCCTGCAAGGATGTTGGCCCCAACGTGGTCCAGGTGCTGACAGTCCCATTTGTACACACCCCAACAGTCCCAGTGACCCAGGAATCTAAAACCCTCCCTCATGCACCAACTCTTAAGCTACACATTCATCTATCCTATTTCTAAACTCGCTCAAATGTGGCATTGTGAGGAATTCAGAGATTACAACCATTGAGGCCCTGCTTTTTCACCTACTGCCTGGCTCCCTGACGTCTTGATGCAAAACCTCATTCCTCAATTCACCCACAAAAATATTTTTCTCCAGGAGAGACAAATCTGCGTCCCATGCCTGATGGCTGTTCTTGTAAGATCCTCCGAAGTGTGGGGGCAGCCAATTAAGGACGGGGGTTTCTGAGGCCCAGCTTTGGAAAAGAGGACAGCCTTACTAGGCCGGGGAGACAGCCAGGCAGGAGAGCACAAGGCCTCAAAAACACAAAGGTGTCCTCTGAGCCTGGCAACAGTGTTAAACATGCTGAGGGTCGAAGCCTGCACGCCCCTTGGGGGAGAACAGGGAAGTGGGAGGGAAAGGACATGCACCTCCTGGGTATGTGGCCTTTAGCTGCCCACAGCACCATCAAAGGAGCATGGCGATGGCAAATCGGCCTGCCACCGAGGGTGCCCCTGTCAAACCTGGCACTCAGGGAGCAGCCACCACACTAAATACACTCAAAATCCATAATATCTGGCTACACACTCCTGCCAGGCCACTAGCCTGGTCCTCCCATAGTTCACCCACCTTTGGAGATGGCAGTGCTTCAGATCAACTGTCAAGATGTCCTTCTTCCCTCACGATCCTGCCTCCACGGGCCTTGTAAGATTCTGCCCATGTTTTTGTAACCCTCTTTTTTTTTTAAAAAAGTCAATTTTTAAAGTTCATTCACAGAATGCAGGCATCACCGGCTAAGCCAGCATTTATTGCTCATCCCTAATTACCCAGAAGGCAATGTAAGAGTCAACCACATTGCTGTGGGTTTGGAGTCACGGTAGGCCAGACCAGGTAAGGATGGCATTAGTGAACCACGTTAGTGAACCACGTGGGGCTTTTCCTCATCCCCATTGGGCATTTGATCTATGGTCATCATTGGACTGTTAATTCCAGATATTTATTGAATTCAAATTCCATCATCTGCCCATGGTGCAGAACACTACCTGGGCCTCTGGATTAACAATCCAGCGATAATACCACTGCCTCCCCATGAGCAGGATAAGAAGGACGCTGCAAAGCAGACTTTAATGACATTGCCTTCAAAGAGCAGTACCATGAACCATAAGGATGGGCAAAGTTCCTAATTCCCTGAAAGTGCATTTCTATGAAATTTGTTCCCAGCTCTGGGACTACGTCGACTGGCCAGCGCAAAGATAAACGTTTGCAAACAATGAGCAATCATCTCAGCTGCTAACGCCTCGAACTTTATTGAATCTGCGTCTGGAGGAATTACTCAGCTCTTTGCAGTAATGTAGCACCGGGCATCTCTCCGTTAAATTCAGACCCTCCGAATTCTCAGTCAATCCACTACCGGCCAATGACTTTTCAAAACGGAGTGACCTTTGCAAAAGCGCACAGCATGAATGGAAGGGCTGGGGAGGGGAGCAGCAGTGAAGCAAAAACAGGGGAGGGGGGGGAAGCAGAACTGGAGGAAGAAAGCAAAAGGAGACAACAGCAAGCACAGCTTGAGAGGGAGGAAATGAGGAAAAGGTCATCCCTCCACCAGACACTCTCCTCCCAACACCAATGTGAATTCGGCTCTAACATGGACTCCTCCACCTGAGGGGTATTTAACCCCCCCACCCCGAGGGCATGTTCCACAGTGCCTCCCTCGGTCCCCAAATATAAATCGGGTGGTTGGCTATCGCCTGTTACACCCTACAAAACACAACCACAGAAGCTCAGAGCACAGAACGTGCCCCTGCCCGGTTATTTGAACGGCCAATCCGGTTTGCCCTAAATCTTGTGCCATTTACAGAGCATTATGATGCAGGAGACCATTCGGCCCAGTGCACTAGCAGCAGCTATTACTAACTACCAACCTTTTGCCTCCTCCTCCTCCATACCCCTGCATACCGTTAACATCCAAAAAGAGAATCCATTGCCCTCTTGAATCCAATTCCCTCTTTCCCCATGAACCCTTCACTTCTTGTTCCTGCTGAATTTGCTCCCTTTTCTCCTCTTCAGTTCCCGCTGCCATTCTTCCCTTTCCCTGGCAAGATATATCAACCCCTCCTCCAGCCCGCCACTGAGGAGATAAATCTGCACTAAGGCTATTCGCTTCATATGCTTCGCCAATCCCAAGCCACAGATGTGGAATGTCCCACATTCCTCCTTTTTTGGACTGGGGGGGGGAGGTGGAAGGGTTGCCAAAGAAAGACCTTGCATTTACATAGCACCTTTCCCAATCTCAAGACATTCCAAAGCGCCTTATGTGAAGAATTTGTTGAAGGGTGCTGTTTCCCACATGCGGCAGCACATTGCAATAACGTGACACAAACCGCACTGCATCTGGGGTTTTGGGTGACGTTGCTGGAGGGCTGGGTGCTACTCACAAATAGCTCCCCCTGAGCTGGGAGAGAGAGCAAGCAGAGCACCATTCTACCTGCACCTAAGTATCAGTATAGATCACATGCTATGAGACCTGAGCCTGTGACCTCTGAACTCAGCAGTCAAGAGGACAACCAACCAAGCTGCTCCTGACAACAGTGCCTTCCCCTGTTCAGGAAGAGGGGCTGATGGGAGGATTTTCCCATCAGACTCTGAGTCTAGCAGAGATACACTCAGCCGTGCACATGTTGGGCACACGTACTCACCCCATGGCCAGAGCATATCTTGGTCGCTGATCCACTGGGACAGCTACTGATGTTGAAGGAAGGAATGGGCTGGCACCTCCGATCCGTGCACATCATCGACGGCCCACAGGGCGTTCCATCCTCGACGTATCCCAGGTCTGTCCCGTCGTCCATAATAATGTGGCTGCCACTGAAGGAGAAGGAGCAACGGGATGGGTGAAAGAATTCAAAACCCGCCCAGTAAATGCAGAGTAAACATCAGAAAGAGGCATGACAGTGAGTCTGAGGAGCTTCATTAAAGCAGAGAGAGCTGGGAGGATGGAGAAGCTCCAAACTGGTGCGAGGAGAGCGTGTATGGATTAATCGGTCAATGCAGAGTTCATGCAGATAGGATTAGTTCAGGAAACCTCAATCATACAGTGCAATATGGTGGCAGCTGTGGTTATACAGGATAAACAGCAAAGTCCAGCCATAATCAGGAACCAGAGAAGGCAATATGCATTCATATATCACCTTTAACATTGCAAGTTTGCCAAATTTGGCAGAATGGGGGAGAGAATTTTAAAAACTGCACGTGCAGGATTTGGGAAAATTAGCACACATAGATTATACATGGGTATTACATATGCAAACATATATACACATGCACACATGTACACAAACATTTATTCACTCGCATGTATGGAGATAAAAAACACTGGTTACACAACTGCCAAGGAGATGAAAGAATACCCCTGCATTTTGCACACTGCACATGGCCCTCGTTTCAAAGCTCCATCATAAATAGCACAAAAAGAATGCGGCCCAGAAGGTTTTCAAATAGGCCTTTTCAATACCAAGCACTCAAAGAGTAGTCTGTCCCAACCCTGAGAAACAGAAGCCACCAGAACACTGAGTACCTACCTACAGTCCACCAGCTTGCCTTGGTGGTAGAAGGAGGTGGGTGTGATCTCACCGAGGAGACGGCCGATCCGCGGCACACGGCTAACGCCAGTGCAGAGCAGGTAGCCGCAGAAGACATCACTGCCGTGGAGAAGGTCAGAGGGTGTGCGATATCGGGGAAGGCAGCAGTGGTGGGAGGACAGAGAGAGAGAGAAAAACAAGGCTGTTGATACGACCACATGATCGGCAACTTACAGGCACTTCCATGCTCACGGAGTTACAGCCATAATCCTGCACTCCAGTCAGTGACAGCTCAGCAACTGACAGGGCAGCACACTATTTAAAAAAAAAATACAACTAATCCCCCCCCTTAGAGCAACGTTATTGCAGTTAGCCTCGTCTGTTCACATCCTGAGCTTGTACGTTCTCTGCAGCTCCCCGGGAGAATGGTTCGTGTAAAAGGCAGGGGAATCCAGATATTGAGGTTCATCTCTGCAACAGGGGCAAAGTGAAAACAAGGCCCCTGTCACCACAAGAGCACCGTATGTTCAGGTAAACAATTGCTCAATCTGTCGTTGATAGAGGTAATGAAGAGCTCTTTCCCTTGTTCACCACTTCCTCTCAACAAACCATTAGACGCTGAGGAAATATTCCCTTTCCCTGTTTGTTTCCTCTCTCTCTCGATGCTTCATGGAGCTGGAATAGAAACTGTCCCAAGTAACAACACAAGAAGGATAATATTATCTCAGCCCCCTGCTTGATACCTGACAGCCATAAAGCATCTTTGACATAATGAAATTCCCCTTCACAGGAGCATTTGCCACCTAGCTACCATACAGGGTCAAAGCAGTTGGTTTGAAGCACACTGAAGGAGGAATGCAAGTCCGAGAGCGGTGTAGGGAAGGTGAACTTAGATGCCAGGCAACTGAAGACATGGTTAAAAAAAACGGGAATGCTTAAGAGGCTGAGTGACCACAGTAGGAGAAAGTGAGGACTGCAGATGCTGGAGATCAGAGCTGAAAATGTGTTGCTGGAAAAACGTAGCAGTCAGGCAGCATCCAAGGAGCAGGAGAATCGACGTTTCGGGCATGAGCCCTTCTTCAGACCAGAGTGCAGAGATCTCCCTGGGTTAGAGTTAGAAAAAGGAAATGTCCTGGAGGGATTCAGAAACAGGGATGTGAATTTTAAAATCGATGTGATAATTAACTGAGAGCTGGTGTAGGTCAGTGAGTGTGGGGGGTGTCAGTATAATTTGGTGTGTGTTAGGACACAGGCAACAGGCTTTTGGGTAATTGCAAATTAACAGGGGTTTGATCTGCTAGGTGTGTGGAGCTAATTGAGTTCTATTGTGCTGTTCTGACGATAGCAGTGGGACTGAACATTGTGCATGGAGGATATCAGACACACGTGGAATCTCACCGACTCCTCATCCCAAGGCTGACGTATCTTGGTGTATCTGTTGTAGGTAATTGTAACTTAAGATGTAGTTACGGTGCCCTTGCATTTGTCCACACTACTGCTTGTTAACCACTACCTCCCTCAAACCTGCCAGATTAGGGTGGTCACAGAACCATAAATTTCAGAAGGGGTTCTTCAGCCAATAAAGTAGGGTGGTAGTGTTCATGAGTTCAATTCTTTACTGTGACCCAGGCTTAAATTGATAAGGCAACCGCTAACAAATTCAATCCTGTCCACCATCACTAGCTGGGCATAAACAATTGCTCTTGATCACTGCGGGACTCTGCTTTAACTTAATTCTTTTTTTTTTTTTGCTTTCTCCTTTAAACATAGTCAAGGAAACTCACCACCGTCTCAAAGAATATTCGTGAGCCCCTGATGGATGCCACTGAGCCCATTGTGTCTGCACTAGCCCTCAGAAAGATCCAGTTAGTCCCTTAGCTCTATCCCCACAGCCCAGCAATAGACTTCCCTTCTCAATAAGCTAGTAAATTTCTTCTGGAGAGTCACAAAAGAATCTGCTTTCACCACCCTACCATGAACTGCAGATCACCGTCATTCTTGTCCTGGGTCATTTGACAAATATGTTAAGTTCTGTCCACACTGTCCCTCCTGCCCCAGAAAAGCTTTCCTTGCTGCAGTCAGACAGCTATCTTACAGCTAACGGAGCAGTGAACTCAGAAGGAGGTCCTGCACCAACACTTGAACCCACCCAGCTGCCTCACTGGTCATACTCAATGCAGTCATCCTGGTCCAGAGCCCACAAACTGGGAACGCTGGTGAAGGGAAACCAAACTGGACCAGCCAGAAAAACACTGCGGCTACAAGAGCAGGTCAGAGGCTGGGCATCCAGCAGTGAGTAACTCACCTCCTGACTTTCCCCCAAATTCTACCGAGCTTCTGCAATGCACATGTTAGGGAATGTGTGATGGAACACTCTCCACTTGCTTCGCTGAGCAAAGCTCTGAAACCACTCAAGACATTCAGCAGGACAAAGCCTGACTGGTACCATGCTTCAAAATGTCACTACCTCTGCCCACTCGCACACAGTGGGAGTCATAGTCAAAATGCACTGAGGCAACTTGCTGGGGCTCCTTCCACAGCAGCTACCTCCACTGCAACATCACCGCGTTCCCCTCCGAATCACACAACATCTGGATCTGGAAGTATATCACCATTCCTTCACTTTCAGTGGATCACAATCCTGGAATTCTCCTTCAGCATCACTCCACCTGTAACAGCATTGTGGCTGTACCGTGATGGCACATTTGCATTTTGGTAAATGTTTTATGTTGTCGGTCTGTGAGCACTCTCTTTGATTCCAAAGCGAGCATTCTGAAATGGGTGTTATCGAGCTTCTTAGCAAGCATTTCACATTCGAGAAATGCTTCTGCGATCTCAGCGGATTTGGAGTTGAAGGTGAAGGTAAATAGATGGTGAACTAGATGGCTGATCTACAGCTGCAATTCTGAATTGGTCTGGCTGAGGAAGCATGGGGAATAGAGTGAGGGCTGTGTTACTGTGTGTGGTGTACAGTTAAAAAGAACAGAAATCTGAAGACAAACAAAAACAAAACCAGAGCTTGTGAACTAGAAAGACCGCCGTTAGAGGCAGCCAAGGGGTTAGTGAAAGGAATATTTGGGAATATTGTGGCATCAAGATTGTCACGAACATAGCTAAGCAGGTACTTTAGGAATGTACTGTTTGAATATTAACCACATCCAGGATCATCAGGCAGAATTCGGCTAATGGTCAAAGCCACTCTCAGACCAAATCCATTGATCTGTACGTGAGAGATCTCACAGACCAGAGGCCAGGTTGAGTTGTGAGATTGCATGTGGTATCGTATTCATGTGGGGGGTGACGCGTGTGCTTTTAGCGTGCGAGGTGTATCCTTGTCATATCGACTAGTCAAAGTGAAAATTACCCTTGGATGGGAAAACAAAATCATTTATGCGTTGTTGAATGTTTGAATTGTGTTGCTTTCGGTTGGTCTGATGTAATGAAAGTTTTAATGAAGTAATATTTTGCCCAGCAGCTTTCTTGTGGTTGGTTTTGTGGGAATACATTTCTTTCTAACAGTTACCGATCTCTACGGCAATTGTGGCACCATCTACACCATGTGGACAGCAGCAATTCAAGGAGAAAATTCCCCGCCTTCTGGGGCAGCACAGTGCCTCAGCGGTTAGCACTGCTGCCTCACAGTATCAGGGACCCAGGTTCGATTCCACCCTCAGGTGACTGTCCGTGTGGACATTCACCCAGGTCAGTGCGGGTTCCCTCCGGGAGCTCCAATTTCCTCCCACAGTCCCAAAGACGCGCAGATTAGGCGGACTGGCCATGCTAAATTGCCTCATAGTGTCCAGGGATGTGCAGGGTAGGTGGATTAGCCATGGGAAATGCAGGGTTACAGAGATAGGTTTGGGTGGGATGCTCTTCAGAGGGTCAGTGTGGAGTGGATGGGCCAAATGGCCTGCTTCTGCACTGCAGGGGTTCTATGATCTTCTCAATGGTGAAGGGCTCAAGCTCTCCACAGACTGGAGTACAGCAGAGAGAGAGAGATAGAGAAAGAGAGAGAGAGAGAGAGGGAGAGATAGAGAGGTGCAATGTTGTCAGATGGACTGCTTTTCAGTGGAAATGGTAGCCAAGGTTCTGTCTGCCCCGTTCACTATCTTTCAGTTGTAATTAGATTAGATTCCCTACCAGTCCACACTGACCCTCCAAAGAGTAACCCACCCTCACCCATTTCCCACTGACAAATGCACCTAACACAATGGGACAATTGAGCATGGCCAATCCACCTAATCTGCATATCTTTGGATTGTGGGAGGAAACCGGAGCACCCGTGCGGAATGTGCAAACTCCACGCAGACTGTCACCCCAGGTGGGAATCGAGCCCGGGTCCCTGGCGCTGTGAGGCAGCAGTGCTAGCCACTGAGCCACCATGCTGCCGTTGGACTTGGACTCCTCCCTCCACTCACTCAGGAAAATAATTTAAGTCAATGGAGAAGGCTTGAGAATTGACTGAGAACCTTCCATTATCGAAACGACACTGAGCTCAACAGTTCAGTTGGGACACTTGCTCACATATCCCCTGCCTACTGTTTGCGCTCAGTGCCACATTGCAACTGAATCTTTCAGCAACGGGCATTACCCCTGGTGCATGGGTCCTGCAATGGCAAACTGCAACCCTGAAGCAGCAACCCTTTACCCATTTGTCAATTGTTCAACAACCTGGGGGTAAAGATGCTGCGACTAAGAGTGTGATTTTTAAGGGCGAATGTTTTAGCCTAGATAAGGCTCTGGGACATCCACCAGCTCCCCTCACCCAGCATCGCGTCTCCCCGTTGGGACAGAGCTGTATACACAGACTCCCTTGGGGGGGAGAGGGGGTGAGGGGGGGAGGGGGGGCCCTCCCTACACAATGATGGCACAGCTGCTGGGTTCAGAGTTTGCTTAAAAGTTTGAAGAGTTGGAGAGTGAGGTGCTCTCTCTCTTAATTGAACTGCAGGTTTCACATCTACTGAGCTGGATGGCCTCGTAGTGGCACCCCCTGGCTTTAACGCAATGGTGAGCATACCGTTGGCCAGGAATGGGTCAGTCTGGGGGACTGCTCCCCACACGGGGAGGGGCTCTGACACCCACTCGATCCCGATGCCAGCTCAAAATCACACGCTTTACCCCCACCAAAGGTTGGCTCATTCACTTCCTCACAGGGTTTGCCCCGGCAGCGGGGGAAGGAGGGGGCCATGTCACCGGAAACAACGTGGCCTCGGCAACATAACCATAACGTATACGGTGAAGGTTAATGGAAACGCAGAGGCAGAGCCTGGCAAGGCCCAGTGCAGGGTGCGGATCCACATTAGATGGCCACGATCGGGTCTCTCAGATACAGGTGCTGTCCCCAGTGAATGAGGCCTAAAGGGGCCGGAACCCTGCAAAACTATCATCAAGGTCAGACACTGAGGGCGCGCGACGCTCCTTCAGTTCACCGCAGACCCATCCACACGTGAATCTGTCGCCTCCAAGACTCCCCGTTCAGCAGCGGCTCTGCCTGGATTCACGGGATGGGGGGGGCAGAGCGCCCTCTTCATCATCGCCGGGGTCCTACTTACTGCTTACTGCACTGCAGCCATTTCTCACCGTCCTTCCCACAGTTCCCTTTCTCAGTCCCTTCCGTGTTGAGCTTCTCGTAGCAGTACTTGTCTGAGCCCCTGGCCTCTGTGGATGAGAAAAGCCATCACCAACCACGTACGCCACATGTTCACAGACCCAGTATGGACTGGTCACGGGTGTTTGGTTGGGGAGGGGTTGTAATGCAGGAGAACAGCAATACCCCCTCCCCCGCCATCACCTTGGCAGCTGATGGTTGTCAAGGTTACATACGATGGATGAAAGTCAACTGATTGGCTGCCCATGAACCTCCTGACCCATGAAGGACATCGTCCCCGCCTCAGAGATTGCCGACCCAATCGGAAGGGTCAACAGCTCCAGCAGCGCCACCCTGAATGGATGGCCATTAATAGAGCTGCACTGGAGGTTGCCCAGTGAAGTGATATCTCGGGGCCAGTCAGACAGGCCTGTGTGCTGGGGGAGCCATTGATTCTTCAAGGCAAAGGATTTAGCAGCAGAAATAGGAGGTGGAGGAAGTGGTGGAGGCTGGTACAATTACAGCATCTGGATGGGTATATGATTAGGAAAGGGTTTAGAGGGATATGGGCCTGGTGCTAACAACTGGGACCAGATTTATTTAGGATATCTGGCCAGCATGGACGAGTTGGACTGAAGGGTCTGTTTCCGTGCTGTACATCTCTACGACTCTCGGGGCAGTCTTCCTGAAAGCTGGGGAAAAACACCCACAACAGGTACTGCGAAGTCTAGCAGAGAAGTCGCTTTCTCGCAAACAAGGATTCTAACCCATTGGAGACCACAGGGTCACCAGTGGAACCTTACAACGGCTGTGCTCAAAGTGTTGAGTGCAGGAAACTTTGTTTTCGAGCACAATTCTGAGTGAATAAAAGAGAGCAAATCCTGCAAACATGTCAGTTGAGAGTGCGGAGCAACAAGTAAACGTGGCATAAGGTTATCGCTTAAAAAAATAAGGGGTGTATTTGTTTTTATATTTTAGTATATTAGATGCCCTCCAAGTAATGTTGACTTTAGTTGGTTTGTTGCAGTCAAAGTCTCAGAACATGAACTCTTGTCAGGTGAATCTTCGTTGGGGTCACTGGGAAGTTTGCATTTTGTTTTAAAGGTTACTGTTACCAGGGATGGGGTGGGGGCGCAGAGGTAGACACCAACACTGGACAGCATATGGTTCACTTACTTGAGCCCCAGATCAGTTTGCACTGGTTGTCCCTTGTTTTGCATTCTCCACTGAAGCATCGGCCCTGCAAGATGTAAAACATCTGTGGTCAATGTAGCCCCTGAATCAGAGAATCCCTACAGTGTGGAAGCAGACCATTCGACCCATCACGTCTACACCGACCCTCCGATCAGCGTCCCACTGAGACCCACCCCATCCCTGCATAACCGCTGAGCCACCCATGTCGCCCCAAAAGCAGAGGACATAACCTGTTCTAAAATCACAGAAACCTGTGTGAAGGCTAAACTGCACCCACCTGGTTGAGGTCGCAGGTATATCCATCCTGCTTGTGAAGGTTAGGTGGACACTGGTGGATAAAAAAAGAAGAGACACAATCAAAACTGAAAATTGCTTTGGGATGTATAGTGCAGGAACAGGCCATTTGGCCCAACCAATCCATGCTAGTGCTCACGCCACACTTAAGGGGCACCCCACTTGATTCCACCAATGCTTCAGGTCCATAACCTTTCATGGGAATTGCAAGAAGTGCAGAGGCAGGGACAAAGTGGGCAGGAAAAGTACAAACAGGGAGGTGGAGGGCAGGAAAGACTAAAGGGTGCAAGGTGACTAAGACAAGTGAAGAAATGAAAGATGGGCCTGCGGAAGGTGTGAATGTTGGAAAGAGCAGGAGGGCAGCACCACGAAAGATTTAAACCCAAAGGCATAAATCTCTAAGTTACAGGAGCAGAATTAGGCCATTCGGCCCGTCGAGTCTGCTCCGCCATTCGATCGTGACTGATATGTTTCTCAACCCCATTCTCCCGCCTTCTTCTCCTAACCCTCTTCCACCCCCCGTTGGTGTAAGAGGGGGTGGGTGTTTAGGTCTCCAGGGGATTCAGACACCCCGTGTGCCAATGCCAGAGAGAGAAGTCTGAAGCTGCTAAAGTTAACATTCAAGCCAAGCAATGTGCCCAGTGGAAGGACGATGTAGAGTCGCAGGTAGACAGGTTAGTGAAGACATTGGTTGGTATGATGCCTTTATTGGTCAGAGCATTGTGTATAGGAGTTGGGATGCCATGTTGTGGCTCTGCAGGACATTGGTTAGGCCACTTTTGGAACTGTGTGTACAATTCTGGTCTCCCTCCTATCGGAAGGATGTTGTGAAACCTGGAAAGTTTCAGAAAAGATTTACAAGGATGTTGCCAGGGTTGCAGGGTTTGAGCTACAGGGAGAGGCTGAATAATCTGGGGCTGTTTTCCCCAGTGTCAGTGGCTGAGGGGTGACCTTTTAGAGGTTTATAAAATCATGAGGGGCATGGATAGGGTAAACAGACAAAGTCTTTACTCCAGGGTGGGTGAGTCCAGAGTTAGAGGGCATAGGTTTAGGGTGAGAGGGGAAAGATATAAAAGGGAGCTAAGGGGCAACTTTCTCGAGCAGAGGGTGATGCGTGTATGGTATGAGCTGCCAGAGGAAGTGGTGGAGGCTGGTACAATTGCAACATTTAAGAGGCATCTAGATGGATATATGAATAGGAGGGGTTTAGAGAGATATGGGCTAAATGCTGGCAAACGGGACTAAATTAATTTAAGATATCTGGTCAGCATGGACGGGTGGGACCAAAGGGTCTGTTTCCATGCTGTACATCTCTATGACTGTATTGATTTTCAAAAGGACAGTGTGGCAGAGATGTCAGAGTAGAAGCAGAACAGGGAACTGGGGTGTGCAGGCAGTCAGAAGTTCAGGGCCCTATTTGCAGGGAGACCAGGGCTGTGTGATGTTACCTAGTAGGGTGACGAAACGTCTGGAAATGAACCTCCCAGCTCAGCGACCAAACCTACATCCAGAACTAGCTTCTATTCCTAAAGGGCCCCTTCTTGACTGCTTTTTAATGAACCTGGGCAAGACGGATCTTACAGGGGTCAGATCACACTGAAACAATTGATAAACCAATAGCGCTGAACACTTGCAACTCCGGTCCACAGCCAACCACGAGGGGAGATGTTGCTAAGGGATTGGAGGCCTAGTGAACCATTGATCCTCCTCCCCCCCTTCTCCCCCCCCAGAACTTTATTCCCTTTGATAGCCCGGACGATACATACCTGCCCAGAGTCTCCTGTGCAGTACTCCGCTATATCACAGTCATTCACCGCATCCCGACAGTCATATCCTCGTTTTAGGAACTGGGTGTAAGAACACAGGATGTTACGGCAGTTTCACCTATTGGCCTCTCACATCACATCAAAACGATTGTCAGCTCACTGCCCTTCCCACAGAGCTTGACGACACGTCAAACACCACTCTTTTGACTGCAGAGAACCTTTGTGACCCCCTGGGGTCATATGAGGCTCTATCCAAATGCAATCGGATTCTCAGCCCATCTTTCGCCGCCTCTGATGGCTCTGTAGTCCGGTCTGAGACATATTTTCGGACCAGGCTTGGAATCCTGCTCCCTTGGATCCGTTTCATATCCCAGTCCCGTGTTGGATTCACTGGCACCACATAACGTCTGTGTATGAGGCCCCTACCTGTGCCAGGGGCACGTTCTGGTGCTGAATCAGTCCCCCATCGGGAATGGTGCTTGTCCTTTTTAACCAGCCTAGCAGTCAGTTCCTCGAGAGCTGAGCGGGTCGCCAATGATTCCTCCGATCGCCTTCATTTGGAAACATACAGCACACGTCCCTGATGCATCGGAAGGCTGATGTGCTAACTGGGAACATGAGATTCAAAGTATCCGAATACGAAACTGTCTCCTCCGGGGATTGGAAAACCAGCCCGGGGGCCACATTTCCATATTCTTTCATGGGATGTTGGCCTTGCTGCTACGAGATCCATCACGGACACAGATCATGCTCTTGTAGTGACTGTAACCTCATAGGATCGGAGATTCCCCCCCCCCACCCACCCCCCGATTGTTAATCTTGTCCAATCAGGGAGTCCTGGCTGACAGATACAAGCAGGAGTGTCAGGTCCAGGCAGCGGGCTATGGAGGGGGTCGTTAGGGCCGACTGCCTGCCCCTCTTCCGCGGTTATGTTAGGGCCCGGGTGTCTTTGGAGAAGGAGCACGTGGTGTCCACCAACACCCTGGAGTTGTTCAGGGAGAGGTGGGCGTCGCAGGGAGTGGAGTGCATCATTTCTCCCTCCAACTCTATTTTGATTTAGTCCCTGCCCTCCCCTTCACTGTTTTGATCACACAGCACTGCCCTTTGATGTGAAGGGCAGTGTTTGTCACTGGCCACCCGGGTGTTTTCCTATCTTCCTGGTGGTGGAAACTGAATAAACATTCGTGCACTTTGTGTCTCTCACTGTGTCTCACACCTGCACACACACACCATGGGTGCTGGGGAAAAAAATAAGCACTACCGCAGTTAGGCGGTAGTGTGGGGGTTAAATAAAAAAAACAAAAGAAACAAAAAAAAAGAAAAAAGGAAAAAAACGAAAAATATAACCAGGAGTTGTTTGGTGAAGGGCACAAAATAAACAGAGACACTGACACACTGCTACCTGACTCTGAAAGAGGCAGTACTAAAGTCAAGACATGCCCATGTGTGACATGGTACCAGCCTCTGTGGAGTTATTTCTGGCACTGTTTCGCTGTTAACTGTCTGTTGGCAGTACCGGTTGGGTTTTCAGCTGCCTGGGGCCCTACGCTTTGAAATTCACCCTCCTCAAACTTTCCACCCCTTTACCTGCGCCGGCTCCTCTCAGACCCACCTCAAAGACCCTCCACCTTCTGTTCAAACATCTCAAAACCTCCACACGTGCTCGACTCCAAAAACCTGCCCGCTAACACTTTCCTGTGAAGCACTTCAGGGCGCTATGGACAATACGTGGCTGCAAGTTGCTGTCCGCATGGTACGCCAATTGACCGACTGAGTCAGCATTCCCAGCTAACAATCATTTCTTCCATTTAAAGGAAAGAAGGCCTTGCACTAATGGGGCGTATGTCATACCCATAAGAGGTTCCAGAACATTCCAATACCAAGTGAAGTGAACTTAGTCACATGCAGTCACTGTTATACTGCGGGGAACGGTTAAATTCCTGCTCGTATATTCCTTGGTCCTGGAATTGGCTAAAACTGGAGAGAGATCACATGTGAAATCACCCCAACTTTGCCATAATTGGGTTGAAGGGCCATGTAGTTCCAGTGTGGGTGGTTGGGTAGGCCAGGGCCAGCCCAGACGCTCCTATTTCCCACAGAAAAACAGCTTATGGCTTGAGAAGGAGCCTTGAGATTGTTACCAATTGCCCATGTCCCAGCAAGATGCACATGTGAGGAGATTGGTTCATGGAGATCACTACATTTTGCAGAATTATGATGAAGCTGCATTGTATTGGCATGCGTTACCTGGCAAGTGTAATTGCAGCAAGGTCCATCGCTGCAGTGGGCACCGTTGGCAAGGGAACACTTCTTGCAGCAGCTCCCGAAGCATTCCTGGGCAAGGAACAGAGAGAAACAAGGGAGGGTCATCCACGGTAGTCATACACAGAAGCTACAGCATGGATGCAAACAGGCCATTCAGCCTAGCTGGCCCAAACTGGTGTTTGTGCTCCCCATGGGCCTCGCCCTATTCCAGCTCACTGCACCAATGTCAGCTCCTGTTCCTTTCTCCATCACAGGCTGGTCCAAACTCCCTATGCATGTGAATCCCGACAGCACACTGCCAATCGAGGAGGTTGTCCCTCCATTCCAGCAGGATATCGACTCAGAGTCGGGAGTTTGTGGCCGCGAACGTTCACAGGAGTGAATGTTCCAACTCTTGATGCGCACATCTCTGGGCATGGTGCCGCAATAACATTGGGACTCCAACTGAACCCTGTCCGCAATTTTGGAGCAAGACTCTCCTGTTCAAACCTGGATTGGAGCATCCAACTTCAGGGAAGCATCAACACTCCCGGTTTGTATTTTCCACTGACTCAGAGGATGCTCGAGATTCCTTGCAGCCCATCTCCTTGTGTTGCTAGGCCGAGATACAGTCTGAATCCTGGTTCCCTTACCTTGCCTCCCACCCAGCGACTGTCCCTTGGGGCTGGGGGCAGTCACAAATACATGCAGAACCACGGGGAATGGCTGATCAATGGCCTAGCCAATTCACTCACTATCAAACCAAGGTGTTACCACACCAGCGAGCAGCGTAGGGGAGCAGCGCAAAGAAAAAGCAGGAAGAGAAACAGCACAGCTCACACTTTAAGCTTACCACTCGCAGTCCACAGTCACATTCTTCACCAGATTCCACATATCCATTTCCACACTCCGTAGTCTCAAACAGCTGCAAAGGAACAGAGAGAGAGAGGGAGCAAGGCTCACACCAGCGAGAGGTGAGAAAATTAAAACCGGGCCTGTAATTCTGATTGGAGCCTGGGGACGACGGGGAGTGGGGCCAGGCTGCCCGTCCGGCAGACTCAGAACATGGGAATCCAGCCCAATCCCACCCTGGGGTTCACTCCACGGTCATTGTTCGCTTGTCTCCCAAAGTGTCCCGAGCAGATCTTCCACCTACATCTTGTGGGTGTGACAGGGATAGTTCATGGGAATTCCTGCCTGGACAGGCTTGAGAGACCGCAATGGAATACTTATCGACTGAGAGCTGGAATGATAAGGTCACTGCCACCAGAGTGAGTTATCAGTCTAAGGTACTCATGCTGCCTCCCACAGGTGTAGAAGACGGATTGGGGCTAATGCAACCTAACGTCTGAGGTAACACGCAAAGTAATTAGTCCCAAGAAACAATTGACCCCGGTGCTAGTAGTTTGGAGGAAACGGAAGATCTCACTAAATGATGGGGCAGAATCAAAGGGCTGAATGGCCTATTGCTGCTCTTACATCCCGTTGTCTTAAAGGAGCTAAAAGCGCAACACTGCCAGCAAACTACGGCGTGATAAAGAAAGAGTGCGACGCAGGGGCATCATTTAGATCACTCCATTGAGATTGCGGCACAAGAGGAAGAAAGCTCCCTGGCTCATGATCTTGACCCTGCACCATGTGTGAACATTGGAGCCCAGGTTTATTTAAGATTCTGACTGGGACATCAACCCAATAAAGCCAGTGGGTACTGACTGAGCAATCTCCGTCTCGCAGAAGCAAGTCCTACCTTTGTCGGCCTGTTGAAGAGGCAGGCTCCTCCACCCCTTTGTAGAAACTCCTTGTATTCCATAATACTGCACTTGGAGAACGTGTGGGGATGGTAAAACCTGCAGGGTGGGCCGGAGTTACAATGGAGGTGAGAACTCAGACGAACCGAGGCCAATCTAACCCAATCAAATTAATGAGACAGGTCTGTCAATCCATCCCAACTCGACGCCCCCATTCAGGGAAGTAAATCTCAACCCAGTATGACCCATGTCAACTCCATCAAGCAAAGCTCAGGCCCAACTTCAGAACACCAAAGCCAACTCTAACCAATTGAAAAATGGAGCCAACCAAAAACAGAGTGGGGGGGGGGCCTAAAACTCAAAATCAACTTTCAGCTCAAAACAAAACAGAAAGTAAAAACTACACAGGACCCTCTCAAAGTCAAACTTGAGGAATAGTTGTGTCTCGAGCCTTCATTCACCTCAACTATTTGTCTCTATATAGAAAAGCAGCCAACAAACTGGACCCTCCATCTGACAATTAAACAATGTGAAAGGAACAAGTGCACCTTTAATGCAACAAAACTCTATCCCAACCTTATAATAAAAATGATAGAATCTCTATAGGGGGGAAACAGGCCCATCAAGTCCACACCAACCCTCTGAACAACATCCCACCCAATCCCTGTAATTCCCATGGCTAATCCACCTAAGCCTGCACACTGTGGGCAATTTAGCCTGGCCAATCCACCTAACCTGTACCCCTTTGGGCTGTGCAAGGAAACCAGAGCAGCCCCACACAGGCACACGGAGAACATGCAAACTCCACCCCAACAATCACCCAAGGACGGAATTGAACCTAGTTGCGCTTGCACTACAAGGCAGCAATTCTAACCACTGAGCCACTCTGCCACCCAGCAACAGTACTGCACTGAGGTCTATAAGGAGATGACCCGGACAAAGAGGTAATTTGAAAGAGTATCTGAAAGGAGCAAAGTAAGATAACGGGGTAGAAATGTTTCGACAGGCAAGTCCAGAGCTTAAACTCAAGGCAAACAATAGTGCAGCATCCAAAGGGGGAAACGTCCAAGAGGCCATTATCACAGAGGGTTGTAGGGTTAGGGGAGTTATAGAGATATTGAGGGGTAAGACAATGGAAAGTTGTGAAATCAAGGATGAGATTTCTACAATGAGCAAACGCAAGTGATATATAAGGGACTATTGCCAAAGACGTGCAACGAAACATAGGTCGCCATAGCTAACTGCACTTCTCCAAATACTTTCCAAAATATTAATGTGTCACTGACATTTAACACTGTTCGCTATCTTATAATTGAAACATAAGAACTTTTAAATTAATTTTCACAGACTTCCTTGGTGTAGTTAATTTATTACATTTATTATTCCCTTGCGCTTTTAAGAAAACACTTGGACAGACTCTGGACTCCTGCACTGTCTGAGGAAACAGGGAAAAGGAACCTTTTCAGGAAGTGTGCTCTCAACTTTATAACATACACCAAATATTCCCATCCATGCTGGGATGCGAGTCCAAATGTCCAGAAATTAACCAGGACGCACAGAGCAAGTCTCCCTCCTGCGTGCCCTTCCCCCTCCACTAACGCTTTGGTTATGTTTGATCAGAAGTCCACATCGAGATTATAGATTCCACATGAAGCAGATAGATTGATTTTTAAAAAAATATTAAGAGCAATTGTAGAAATGCAAAACAGTAGCAGCTTTAAAAAGCAAACATGAACACGTAAAAAGGCAAGAATACATCATGACTGGAGAAATAAACTGCCAGCCAAACAAATGGTGGGAGACAAAAGTAACTAATATTTGCACAGTACATTAGCAACCGCAGGACGTCCTAAGTAACTCTATAGCCAGATATGTTTGATAAGTGGGCGCTATTATAATGTAGGAAACGTGGCAGCCAATTTGCACACAGCAAGATTCTACAAACAGCAACGTGATGGTGGCCAGATAATCTGTGGATTAAATTCTCTCCAGGACACTGAGGTGGACTCCTGTGCTCCTGTGAAAAATAACACCATGCAACGCTTTCTATCCATCCACGAGGGCAGAGGACGACGGGGCGAGAGGATCCTCGAGAACCTTAGCCTGAGTAAATCTCTTCTCAGGAGAAGACCTGATGGTGGAGGGGAGGTTGAGGGAGGTTGGGAGAGGACATGCTGGGTGGCTGGATTGCAGGGGTGGAAGCGGGGGGTTTGGGGGGGGGTCGGAGGAAGGACTCTGTAGATTTCTGGCTATGTTTGAATGCATTAACAAACAAAAGGCATTGTGAGGAACATGTCTTGAAATGTAAACACTGCTTCTTTCTTGGTGGTAGAGTGTAGTTGAGGGGCACTTGCTGCCTCCTCACAGACTCAGGACCGAGCTATTAAAATAGCCGTTCGAGAGCTGGTGAGATGCTTTGCAATTCCAATGAAGAGACTCCACTTGTAACAGAGGCAAAGCTGAGAGAACTCAGCACCCACGCTTCTCTCTCTCTCTCTCACACACACACGCACACACACTCTCACACACACACACACCCTCACACACACACGTACACACACACAAACACACCTACACACACACACGTACACACACTCATACACACACACACTCTCACCTACACACACACTCTCACACACACACCTACACACACGCACACACACTCTCACACACACCTACATACACACACACTCTCCAACACACACACACACTCTTCCACACATACTCTCACACACACACCTACACACACACACACACACACTCTCCCACACACACGCACCTACACACACACACTCTCTCTCACTCACACTCTCACACACACTCACACACACCTACACACACTCACACACACACTCTCTCTCTCACACACACACACACCTACACACACAGACTCTCTCTCTCACACACACACACACTCTCACACCCACAGACACACACACTGTTATTCTGAAATTCCTGTTGAATAAAAGGAGTAGTTTGTCCCTGTGGAACTAGTCACCTGAAGCCCTTAGTTCCCTCCGACCATCACCAGCACATGCAGGACCCCAACCACTTTCCATCTTCCATCTGGAACCGAACTTATATCAAAGGGGCACATTGTGAAGGCTGACCTGCAGAGTAGCCAGTATACACAAACGTGCTCTTTTTTCCTAATCTTCACATCGTTTCCGCTCTTCCACAAACATTGCAGAGCTCATCGCGGCCTTAGACAGGGAAGGACTGCATGCCCCACCTCCACTCCAGTTCACCCTCAAATTCCCACTGCAACCCCCCATCCCAAATCCATCATGCCCCCCCAAGTAACACCCCATTGCATTTCCAGATCTCCCATTCTCCCTACAGTCCTAAGCTTGAATTTCCTCTGTGCCTCCCTGCAAAACACTCCCAACAATCTCCAGTTGCTCCTCAGCAGTGCTGTCCAGTAGTAACCTCCAACGTGCAATCGTGACAGGCCGCACACTGCCCCACCCGTCCCTGAATCCTCACCCCACCTGCACCACTACCCACACTGCTGCACAAAACTGTGGAGGTGACTGGCACCTCTGTTGTCTCAGCAGCGCCACATGCAGCGGTGGCCAAGACCGGGATTACAAGCTGACCTCAGACTCCGTCTCAGACTGGTTTATGTGAGGCGGGGAAGTGAGGGAGCAGGTTTGGGGGGGGTGGGGGGGTTGGGGTAAGAGGATTGGAATGTGAGGGCCAAGGTCTTCATGGGGAGGCCTGAGCATGATGCCCTGATAGGATCTCCCCGCATTCCCCACCCCCAAAAAACATTTTCAACTCAAAATCTGCAGTAGGCAGCCCTAAGCGAACTTGCGAACAGTGAGGATTTTTTTTATTCATAGAAATAAATCTTTGGTACCTGTACAATTGGTCATGCTGTTCATATATGTACATTGCATATATATATATATATATATACACATTGCAAACTATTGGACCTGTGCCTCACAACACACTTCACATTCAACAACCAAATATATGAACAAATCAATGGCACCCCCATGGGCTCACCCATCTCTGGACTCATAGCAGAAGCGGTAATGCAAAGGTTAGAACAGACAGTCTTACCGCAAATTCAAACCACACTCTGGGTCAGATATGTTGACGACACCTTTGTAATCATTAAAAACACAGAAATAGAGAACACACACCGGATCATCAACGTCACACTCACAGGAATCCGATTCACTAGAGAGGAAGAAAAGGACAACCAACTCCCATTCCTAGACGTGATGGTACGGAGAACACCGAACGGAGAATTCACCACAAAGGTATACAGGAAAGCCACACACACAGACCAAGTCCTGAACTACGAAAGCAACCACCCCAACACACACAAACGAAGTTGCATCAAGACACTATTCAAAAGGGCCACAACACACTGCAGCACACCAGAACTGCAAAAAGAGGAAGAAGAACACCTCTACAATGTATTCGCCAAAAACGGATACCCGCGCAACTTCATCAACAGATGCCTAAGGGAAAGACCACGGAACGAGGAAATACCACAACCCAAAGGACTAGCCACGTTACCATACATCAAGCACATTTCTGAACTGACAGCCCGACTACTATGACCACTAGGACTCATAACAGCACACAAACCAACAGCCACTCTCAGACAACAACTCACCAGGACAAAGGACTCAATACCCAACATGAGCAAAACCAATGTAATGTACAAAATCCCAAGCAAGGACTGCACAAAACACTACATAGGACAAACAGGAAGACAGCTAACGATCCGCATCCATGAACACCAACTAGCCACGAAACGACACAACCAGCTATCCATAGTAGCCACACACGCAGATGACAAGCAACATGAGTTCGACTGGGACTACACTACTATTATAGGACAAGCCAAACAGAGAACAGCCAGGGAATACCTAGAGGCCTGGCACTCATCCACAGATTCAATCAATAAGCACATCGACCTGGACCCAATATACCGGCCACTACAGCGGACAGCTGGAACTGACAACCGGAAGCAGTAGAGACAAACCACTATAAATGCCGGAGGAAACACCACAGAAGCGCTTCACAGGAGGCTCCCAAGCACTGAGGATGTCACCTAGACAGGGGACGAAACGTCTGAACAAATTCCCAGCTCGGCGAACAGAACCACAACATACGTTGCATGTCTTAACATTACGGAGAACAGATTGAGTTAATCGAATTTACAGTTATCATATTTACAGTTCTGTTTATTAACCATCCAGTCTCTTAGTATTTAGCTGAGGCTTCAGCGGAACCCAACTACTGAGTGGGCCCCCTGTTATACGATAGCAAAGGAACTTTCTTTAACCCCCAGCTTATGGGTTACCATTGTCCATTTGACAGTCCTGATAACAGTGAGGATGGTTTAGCTGCTTACTCCTTGCCCATTGCAGACAGCTCAGGGGAGAGCGGCAGAACGATGGGGAATTCTCTATGCAGAGAATCTTATACCACCTTCTCCCGGTTGTGATTGTAAAGAGGTTAGCTAAGTGGACCTCATGGAAAATATGAGTTCCCTGGTCCAATCAGGGAGCCCTGGCTGACAGACATAAACAGGAGTGTCAGAGGTTCTGTTCACTCTGAGCGCTGGCTCTGAGGGAGCTGGATCAGAGTCAAGACCTCTCCGCATGTAAATAAAGGGTGACTTGGTGACAGGATACCGGCCTCTGTTTGATTATTCCAATCACCCGTCCCCACCCTTCACTGCCCCAACTCACTAACGCAGTCTGCAAAACCCACCAATGGGGAAAGTGGGCTATTTTCCCCTGGGTGTGCCCCAGTTGAAGGTTGCGGTGTGGGGCGGGGTGGGGGGGGGGGTGAAGTGGAAAGCCACTTATTGTCATTTTGTCGCAGTTTATTCATCAATGGCAATGTCCCAACTTGTTCACATACAGGAAGGCCTAGTCCAGGAGGAAGCCCACTAGCCAATGCTCTCAGGGAAGGAAGGGTTGGGAGGTGGAAGAAGGTGTCACTGCCAGATCTCATCTCTGCCAGGCCTTCTCTACCTCATTGCTTTGCGTGAGAAATCCTGATTTCAGTTCCGACGTTGCACAGTTACCTTTGGGTGCATTATAAAGGGAATCAAGAGCAATATGGAGTTTGACTCAGTATCTTTAATAAACTTTCCCTTTGTCTGAGAGCACAGTGTTGGCCAGTGGACAGCTGTAGTGGTGCCGAGGAGGGCCAGAGATCCCAGACTGCACACAGCTCAGCTCTCCATAGTACAAGGAGGCTGTGGAGCAGCCAGCAAAAAGGACCAACACGGACGATCACAGGTTAGGACTATCTGGGAAGATGGATCGGGGGAAGAAAACATGGAGTGGAATCATCACAGAAATTCTCAAACAAAGGCGGTTTGACATGAAATAGATATTCCCGCTCGCAGGCAGATCACGACGACGGGTCATAAACGTGAGGGTAGCCGCTCACACCTTCAATAAGGAGCTCGGGACTTCCTAACCTGGAGAGTGGTGACAGTGTGGGATTCACTACCACGGGGGGGGTGGGGGGTAGTCGGGGTGAATGATATCAGTGCACCGAAGTAGAGGCGACAGAGGTACGGCTGGGAGAATGCTACTGGAGGTTATGGAGTTAAAACAGAATTGAAGTGGGGGGGTGGACACACATCAGGAGCACAGACACCATTGGAGTCCAAAGGCTCTATCACCGCAACGTAAACTCAGCGCATTCATACCCACCCTGGGTCTTCCATGATGCATCCTGTCCACGAACCTGGACACTCGCATTCTTCTGGGGGCAAGAGAGAAAAGGACATTATCAGTGTCTCCTAATTCTACATACAGCCCACATGTACTGGTCTGACTGCTGAGTTTGAACGGAGCATACCTCGCAGCCCTCCCTTTGTATCTGCGGCTGATTGGCTGCAGGGGTCAAGTGTAACGCCCAAACACCCAGCCCAAATTGAACCCCACCTCCCCCCACGTCCCCAACCCCTGCATTCCTGCACTCCCACCGCACCCCACCCCAGCATTTTACCCCAGTGCGGGCAAGAGATGGAAATCTGTGATGGTGTCACGGTTCGAAACAATGTCAGCCCACAGTGGGTTCGTTCCGAACCGGAGCCCAGCTACTGCTTCCACGCTGAGGAGCGACAGGCTGGAAGAGGTTGGCACAGCACTGTGAGGTCAGAGGTGGAGGAGGTGGAACTCCTGGGCAACGGCTCTGCCAACCAGCCTATGGGCGCAGGCCTCCTTCCATGTTAAATACCACCCGCGTGCGACTGCTCACAAAAAAACTAATGACACTTCAAAGGGAACGTCAGCCTTGAGTATGGGAGATTAAGGGGTGATCTCATTGGGACGTTTGTGATCTTGAAATGGCTGATGGAGGAGAACTATCCCCCCAGTAGGGGAGGCATAACCTCTAGACTAGAGGTAGGCCATTCCGATTCGATATTTTCGCAGGGAGGGTGGTAGAAATCTGGAATTCACTCCCAAGAGCTATCTCTGGGTCAATTAGCTTAGTGGCAGGCCAGGATGAGTGAGGAGAGTAACATCAACTTTCATGCAACATCCTGCTGCTTTCTGTGCATCATCAGGAAGGTGGAGTCTAAACTGTTACTTCATTGGGCTGGATATTTCACATATTACCTCCTGGATAAGGGGAGGACAGTGGTTTACAGTAACTAAGATTTACAGTGGTTTACAGTAGCTACAGTAAGACACAAGTTATTACACTCGATGCAGAGCTGATGCAACATTCAGAGAGAAGATCTGAGACCCAATTCCCGGATGTGAATAAAGACTCGGGATCTGAACAGATGGTCAGGTACCCTCGACTCCATGGGGAGCCTCAGTCTCACACCTCCCCTCCCTCTTCCTTTGAAACCCCCCCCCCCCCCCCCCCCTCGCATCAAAGCTGTTTGGGATCTGCAGGTTCCACCAGAAGACTTCACTGCTGCAAGTTGGGAGCTCAGAGGAGAGCATTCTGAATCGATCCCGCTGCTCCAGGACAAGACAATCAGCAGAGGCAAGATGGCAGTCTGACCGCCCCGATGTGAAACCGCCCCCTAGGACCAGCAGCCACTGAGAAAAACAGCCTTTCAGCTAGAAATAAGCCGCTGGGAAATTAATCAATATTTTTTCTTTGCCAATTGGCCAAGTTTTAAGGTCTGATGACCCAAACAATTTAATTGTCTTTTTTTTGCATGCATGGGGAAATTGTATATTTGTTGTTTATGCAATAGTAGATACTTTATACATATTAAACCCTTTGTTCACAATTTCTGCACTCCCGCACCCCAAGAGAGTGTCTGTAGTAAAACACAGTATGTTTGTTGACATGAAAAACCTATCTGACTAATTTTTTTTGCTGGACATGATAAAGTAGATATTTATCGAATTGCTAAAATTTTAAATTCAAACTCTGTTACAACCAAGTTAGGAGTAGCAGAGAGACAGTAGGCCATTCACCCCTCTGAACTAGCTCTTTATAGTAACGACAGGCCAGAGGGAAAGCTCAAACATACCCCAGGCGAAGCTGCACTCTATCATTTCAATTTCAGAAGGGCAGATCATTCATCCAAATGATCAATGCAGCAACAATAATTGCATTTCTCAAACACCTTTAGTGTAGCAAATGTCCCCAAGTGCTTCACGGGAGCATCATAACGATAATACAGAGGAATCTCGAATATCCAAAGGACAAGGGCAGGGAGTATATCGTTCGGTTAATCGAATTCCAGATAATCAAATGCCAAATAACATAGTTCAGCCAAGCATCAGGACCTTGTGATCTTGCCGGATAATCCAATATTTGGAGAATCGAATCCCGGATAATTGAGGTTTCTCTGTACATGGCACCGGGAAGGCAGTAGTTTGGTAGCCATATGCTTGGTTGAAGAGGTAGGTTTTAACAATCATGGAGGCAAAACAGAAGAGGAGGATAAGGAAGAAAACTCAAGAGCTTAAAATAAGACAGCTGAAGGTATGAACACCAATGGGAAACAGGGCAGCACAGGAGGCTACCACTGGAGAGGTGCAGAGATCTCAGAAGGTGCACGGCTGAAGGTGCCCATAGAGACAAGGGTTGGCATTTTCTGCTTGCACAAAACACCATTTCCCCCAAATTACTTACTTGTACCTTGGGTCAATCTGCAATACTGGGATTCTGCAGCTTGTACTTCTGGCAGCTGCCACAGCCTCCCCAGTGGCGCTGCTGAGCGCAAGAGCCACTGGCCTCTGAATGGCTGGCAGATACAAGCAGCTATCTCTTCCATCACTAAGGGGGGGGACCTTCATTCCAAGAGAAGGTATGCAGGGGTGACTCATCTCTGCCTGACTGGCTTGTGGGTTCAATGGGCTTCTCAATGCCTCTCAAGACCCATTGCCCCAACAAGATTCCGACCCAGGAAGGGGGCAAGGTCAGGCAGAATATGAGAATTTCAAATTGAAAATGGTGTCATGATTAGGGTGGAGTTGGAACACCCACCAGCTCATCTGTTATCTCCTGCTCCCTCCCTCACCGTTCTGAACCATTAATATTTAACGGGCTGACACCAAACATTGTACACTTGGCTGTACATCTTTCTTATTTATGACAAAAACAAAATAGCATAGGAAGCAAGAGAAAGGCAAAGCTCCAAATGATGTGCAGCAATGAACATCTCACGTCCAGAAAATACTGAAGGAAACAGGTGCGTAACTTGCAAACATCTTAAACGTTCCCATACTAAAGGTTAGGCATCTTATTGCTGGAGATTTTGTGGGGTGTGGGGAATGGGGGCAAGGGGGTCTCTCCCTCACAGATTATGTACCAGCACAATACAACACTCTTCACATTTCCATTGTTAGAGGCACACGCTTGGATAATATTAACAGTACTTACTTTTCCTCTTTGATTCAGACTCCCACTGTATGCCCAGGTTCTGCGCAAGGCCTTGCCCTAGCACAACTGGCATCGACCACATATGTCCATACTGGGATTGAGAGATTAAAATAGGAATACAACATGAATTAGGATAAGGTTGGCAACCCGTGACCAGTGGAGTTCCACAGGGATCAGTACTGGGACCATGACTGTTTACAATATGTATTAATGGCTTGGAGGAAGGAAGCATATGTACTGTAGCCAAATTTGCAGATGACACAAATATCAGTGGATAGGCAGGTTGTGAGAGGGATACAAACAGTTCACAGTGGTATATTGATAGGTTAAATAAGTGGGCAAAAAGTTGGCAAATGCAGTACAACGTAAGAAAAAGAGAAGTTGTTCATTTTGGAAGGGATAACAAAAGAATAGAGCATTATTTAAATGAAGAGAAAACTGCAGAAAACTGTGACACAAAAGGGACTTGGAGGGTACCTGTGCATGAAACACCAGAAGTGAACACACAGGTACAGCAGGTAATCATAGAGTCCTACAGCACGGAAACAGACCCTTCCGTCCAACTAGACCACGACGACCAGCTGGCCAAACCAAACTGGGCCTGCTCCTGGCCCATATCCCAAGCTTTTCCTACTCCTGTACTTAGCCAAATGTCTTCTAAAATGTTGTATCTGTACCTGCATCCACCACTTCCTTTGGACGTTCATTCCACACGTGAACCACTCACTGTGTAAAAAAGGTTGCCCCTCATGTCCTCTGTAACTCTTTCTCCTCTCACCTTAAAAATACGGCCCCTTTTGATCTTCCCTAAAATACGGAGAAGACCTTGGCTATTCACCTTATCTAGGCCCCTACAATTTTATAAACCTCTATAAGGTCACCCCTCAACCCTCCTACACTCCAGTGAAAAGAATCTCAGCCTATCCAGCCTCTCCTTATGACTCAAACCCAATTAGGGAGCCGAA
This sequence comes from Chiloscyllium plagiosum, assembly GCF_037043375.1. NCBI lineage: Eukaryota > Metazoa > Chordata > Chondrichthyes > Orectolobiformes > Hemiscylliidae > Chiloscyllium > Chiloscyllium plagiosum. The sequence goes on from NW_028270145.1 coordinate 28,117,107, forward strand.
TGGACTATTGTTATTTCAAGGGGTTGGAGTATAAGAGTTTTACTGTAACCGCAGAAGGTGCTGGGGAGACCGCATCTGGAGTACTGTGGGCAGTTCTGCTCTCCTTATTTAAGGAAACTTATTGATTCATTGGAGGTAGCTCAGAGAGGCCTCACTAGAATGAACCCTGGTACAGAGGGATTGCCTTATGAGCAAAGGTTATGGGCAGCACGGTGGCACAGTGGTTAGCACTGCTGCCTCACAGCGCCAGAGACCCGGGCTCAATTCCCGCCTCAGGCTGTGTGGAGTTTGCACATTCTCCCCGTGTCTGCGTGGGTGTGCTCCAGTTTCCTCCCACAATCCAGAAATGTGCAGGTTAGGTGAATTGGCCATGCTAAATTGCCTGTAGTGTTAGGTGTTGGGGTAAATGTAGGGGAATGGGTCTGGGTGGATTGCGCTTCGGCGGATCGGTGTGGACTTGTTGGGCCGACGGGCCTGTTTCCACACTCTCAGTAAGTAATCTAATCTAATCATAACGAGGTGGGAACTACTCACTGGAGTTTAGAAGAACGAGAGATCATCTCATTGAAACCTAGAGGATTCTTAAGGGGCTTGACAGGGTAAGTGCTCATGGGAGGGTCCAGGAGCAGAGGACACACTCTCAGAATAATGGGGCACCAATATAAGACGGAGATGAGGAGGCAGTTCTTCTCTCTGAAGGTTGAGAGTCTTTGGAACTCATTGCCACAGAGAGATGTACGGGAGGAGTCCTTGTGTATACGTAAGGCTGATTCTTGATCAGTAGGGGAACCAAGGGTTACGGGGAAAGGGCAGGAAAGTGGACGTGAGGAGTGTTGCCATGATTCTATTGAACGGCAGAACAGGTTTGAGGGGCTGAATGGCCCATTCCTGCTCCTATTTCATACAGTCTTATGATCTAAAACATTGTGTTGCTGGTTCATAGATGCAGTCCATGCTGACCCTACGTTGAAGAGGAATGAGCTTCAAAGGAAGATCCAGCAAGGTCAAACTATCCAGCGCAAGGTCACTGTGGGATACCTAAAACATTCCAGGGTACAGCCAGTGAATTGTTTCACCTGAACTCAGGACAATGGGAACAAACACAGCAATTAGTGAAGCAACTTTGGTTTGCAGTGACCTGTTGTGTAAATTAGTATCAGGCATATTTATACAGGAGCATGGATTGTATCAGAGGCTGTCAGATTGGAAGCTGGTCAAGACTTAGTGAGTTTGGGTGGAAGGCTGCCTGAACTTTAGGAAGGTTACAACACAGAAGAATGCCATTCGATCTATCTTGTCCATGACCATTCTCCATCAGAGCAACTCAGCTAGTTCGTCTCTTGTCAGCCATCCCCACTTGCTCTGCACTTTTCTTTTCAAATAATTCGGTACGGTCATTTTGAGGGTTAGGATGGAGTGCGCCTCCCCCACACTCTCATTCTAGATGCTAACCACTCGCTCTGGACAATGGGTTTTTTTTCCCGGAGATTTTCCTGATGTTGTTGTTGACTGTTATGCCAAGCTGGTGTGCTCCGGTTCCAGAATGTTCTGCCAGTGGGAATGGTTTCTCTCCCCATCCCGCTCTGCCCAGGCCCTTCATGATTTTAAACACCTCAATCAAATAATGATCTCCTCCCAATGTCCTCTTCCCTGAGGTGAACTGCTCCAGTTTCCCTGAACTGTCCTTGTAACTGGTGCCAGGTAGGGAGGGTGAGGGGTAGGGTATCGGATGGGTAGGGGGTGGGTTGATTGCCCATTGGTGAGTGGGTAGGGTCTGGATTAGTGGTGCTGGAAGAGCACAGCAGTTCAGGTAGCATCCGAGGAGCAGTAAAATCGACATTTCGGGTATAAGCCCTTCATCATGAATAAAGGCAGAGAGAAGGGTGGAGAGATAAGCTAGAGGAGGGTGGGGGTGGGGGTGGGGGTGGGGAGAAAGTAGCATCGAGTACAATAGGTGAGTGGGGGAGGGGATGAAGGTGATAGGTCAGGGAGGAGGGTGGAGTGGATAGGTGGAAAAGAAGATAGGCAGGTAGGACAAGTCATGGGGACAGTGCTGAGCTGGAAGTTTGGAACTAGGGTGAGGTGGGGGAAGGGGAAATGAGGAAACTGGTGAAGTCCACATTGATGCCCTGGGGTTGAAGTGTTCCGAGGCGGAAGATGAGGCGTTCTTCCTCCAGGCGTCTGGTGGTGAGGGAGCGGCGGTGAAGGAGGCCCAGGACCTCCATGTCCTCGGCAGAGTGGGAGGGGGAGTAGAAATGTTGGGCCACGGGGTGGTTTGGTTGATTGGTGCGGGTGTCCCGGAGATGTTCCCTAAAGCGCTCTGCTAGGAGGCGTCCAGTCTCCCCAATGTAGAGGAGGCCACATCGGGAGCAACGGATACAATAAATGATATTAGTGGATGTGCAGGTAAAACTTTGATGGATGTGGAAGGCTCCTTTAGGGCCTTGGATAGAGGTGAGGGAGGAGGTGTGCAGTGGCAGGGGAAGGTGCCAGGATGGGAGGGTGGGTTGTAGGGGGGGCATGGACCTGACCAGGTAGTCACGGAGGGAATGGTCTTTGCGGAAGGCGGAAAGGGGTGATGAGGGTGGTGGTGGGGTCCATTTGGAGGTGGTGGAAATGTCGGCGGATGATTTGGTTTATGCGAAGGTTGGTAGGGTGGAAGGTGAGCACCAGGGGCGTTCTGTTCTTGTTACGGTTGGAGGGGTGGGGTCTGAGGGCGGAGGTGCGGGATGTGGATGGGATGCGTTGGAAGGCATCTTTAACCACGTGGGAAGGGAAATTGCGGTCTCTAAAGAAGGAGGCCATCTGGTGTGTTCTATGGTGGAACTGGTCCTCCAGGGAGCAGATACGGCGGAGGCGGAGGAATTGGGAATACGGGATGGCATTTTTTCAAGAGGTAGGGTGGGAAGAGGTGTAATCCAGGTAGCTGTGGGAGTCGGTGGGTTTGTAAAAAATGTCAGTGTCAAGTCGGTCGTCATTAATGGAGATGGGAGAGGTCCAGGAAGGGGAGGGAGGTGTCAGAGATGGTCCAGGTAAATTTAAGGTCAGGGTGGAATGTGTTGGTGAAGTTGATGAATTGCTCAACCTCCTCGCGGGAGCACGAGGTGGCGCCAATGCAGTCATTAATGTCGCGGAGGAAGAGGTGGGGAGTGGTGCCCGTGTAATTACGGAAGATGGACTGTTCTACGTAGCCAACAAAGAGACAGGCATAGCTGGGGCCCATATGTGTGCCCATGGCTACCCCTTTGGTCTGGAGGAAGTGGGAGGATTCGAAGGAGAAATTGTTAAGGGTGAGGACCAGTTCGTCCAAACGAATGAGAGTGTTGGTGGAAGGGTACTGTTGGGGACGTCAGGAGAGGAAACAACGGAGGGCTTGGAGGCCCTGGTCATGGCGGATGGAGGTGTAGAGGGATTGGATATCCATGGTGAAAATGAGGCGTTGGGGGCCGAGGAAACAGAAGTCTTGGAGGAGGTGGAGGGCGTGGGTGGTGTCTCGAACATATGTGGGGAGTTCCTGGACTAGGGGGGATAGGACAGTGTCGAGGTAGGTAGAGGTGAGTTCAGTGGGGCAGGAGCATGCTGAGACAATGGGTCGGCCAGGGTGGTCAAGCTTGTGGATCTTGGGAAGGAGGTAGAACCGGGCAGTGCGGGGTTCCCGGACTATGAGGTTGGAAGCTGTGGGTGGGAGATCTCCTGAGGTGATGAAGTTCTGTATGGTCTGGGAGATGATGGTTTGGTGATGGGGAGTGGGGTCATGGTCGAGGGGGCGGTAGGAAGAGGTGTCCTCGAGTTGGCGTTTGGATTCAGTGGTGTAGAGGTCAGTGCGCCAGACTACCACTGCGCCCCCTTTATCTGCTGGCTTGATGGTGAGGTTGGGATTGGTGCAGAGGGATTGGAGGGCTGCGCGTTGTGAGGGTGAGAGGTTGGAGTGGGGGAGGGGGGTAGACAGGTTGAGGTGGTTAATGTCCCGGCGGCAGTTGGAAATGAAGAGGTCGAGGGCGGGTAATAGGCCAGCGCAGGGTGTCCAGGTGGATGCAGTGTGTTGGAGGTGGGCGAAGGGGTCCTCGGAAGGTGGGCGGGAGTCCTGATTGTGAAAGTAAGCTCGGAGACAGAGGCGACGGAAGAAGTGTTCGACGTCACGGCGTGTATTAAATTCATTGATGCGTGGACGGAGGGGGACAAAGGTGAGTCCTTTGCTGAGGACTGATCGTTTATCCTCAGTGAGGGGGAGGTCTGGAGGGATGGTGAAAACTCGGCAGGCTGGGAGCTGGGAGCTGGTGTGGGTGTGGAGCTGGGAGTGGGGGCGGAGCCAGTAACTGGAGTGGGTGTCAGGTGTAGGACGCCAGATAACCTTAGGACAGGTACCAGCTGAGCAGGATTCTAGCTGGATAGGAGAGAGAGTGCCAGGTGGGTTGGATGCCAAAAGGATTAGGTGCCAGGATGCAAGTCAGCAAGGGGGCCAGGTAAATGACGCGGTGTTTACGGTAAGCCAGGGTGAGCAGCAGAAATCAGGTCTTGTGGGGATTTGGGAAGGCGGATCTGGCTACAGGAGGGTTATTGTGCTGTCAGAGGTGGTGCATGGGTGTCATGTCGTGTCAAGTGGGAGGGTCAGGGGTCAGGTTGGGTCAGCGGGTGGAGTGTGTGTGTCTATGTGTGCGTGTGTCTGTCTGTGAATCTGTCTGTATGTGCGTGTGTATGCATGGGGTGGGGGTGGGTGTGTGTGTGGGAGTGTGTGTGTGTATGGGGGTGGGTGTGTGTATGGGGGTGGGTGTGTGTATGTGTGAGAGAGGAGACAGAGTGTGTGTGTGGGAACATGTATGGGGTGTGTGTGTAAGTGTGTGTGTATGTGTGAGACAGAGAGTGTGTGTGTATGGGGGTGAGTATGTGTGTGTGAGAGGTACACAGAGAGAGAGAGAAGAGTCGGCGCGTGTGTCTGTCTGTGTGTGAGTCTGTCTGTCTGTGTGTGTGCGTGATTGTGCATGTGTATACATGGGGGTGGGTGTGGGTGTGTTTGTATGGGTGTGTGTGTGGGAGTGTGTGTGTGCATGGGTGTATGGGGGTGTGTGTGTGTATGGGGGTGGGTGTGTGAGTGTGTGCGTGAGAGGGAGAGAGAGTGTGTGTGGGTACGTTTATGGGGTGTGTGTGTTTGTGAGACAGAGAGTGTGTGTGTATGGGGGTGAGTATGTGTGTGTGAGAGATACACAGAGAGAGAGAGAGAGAGAGAGAGAGAGGGAGAGGAGTCCGCGCGTGTGTCTGTGTATGTGTGTGTGTGTGTGTGTGTGTGTGTGTGTGTGTGCGTGTCTGTTTGTGTGGTCTACTGAAGAGTTACTCAGGAGTTAGACAGTGAATAGTCTAACTTTTCCTCAGTAACTAATTAGTTAAGTTCATCAAAACCCTCTGAATTCTCCAAATTAAATGCAGGCTTTGGGTGTAGAGGAATTGCCCAGTGGAATCTTCAACCTCCGGGACAATTCCTTTGGAATCTGCCAGAATGGAGATTCCAATGTGTCTCCATGAGCGCCTCCCATCCATACTGGAATAAAAAGTGTCTGGCCAGTGGAAAATCCATTATGGCAGTGACGGAGACCTGGGTCAAAGAAGGATGGGGCTGGGTATTAAATATTCCTCGAGAGTAAGGTGTTCAGGGACGGTAGGGAAGGCTGAAAAGGAGGGGGAGGGGGAGGGGTACAGGATTGTTTATGCAAGAATGGAATGTGCCAGACGGTTGAAGGACAGACTCTATTTGGCTAGAACTAAAGAACAAAAATGCAGTAATTGGTTGGTGTAGTCTACAGGCTTCCAACAATGGAAGGAAACGCGCAAGGAAATTACAGAGAGTAATTATAGAGAAGTCATAATGGGAGTTTCAATTAACCAAATCCTGACTGGGATAGTTGTAATAAGGGATGGAGCATTCCGATTCGTGGGAATGTAGAGTACAAGAGCAGGAAGGTTATGATGAGCTTGGATAAGACACCCGTTAGTTAGGGTATGGTAATACAAGTCTGACTGCCAGACTTTCGGAAGTACGTGAGCACAGTGGGGAAAGTACAGAAGGGGTTAACCAGAATGGTTACAGGGACGGGAAACTTCAGTGACGCGGGCAGATGGGAGAAGTTGGGACTGTTCTCCTCGGACAGAAAAAGGCTGAGAGGAGATCTGAGAGAAGTTTTCGAAATCATGAGAAGCCCTGATCAGGGAGAAACTGCTCCCACTCGCAAAACTATCCTTTACGGGAGGGCATGGAATCGGAGTGACTTGCAAAAGAAGCAAATGCATTCTGTGAAAAAAAGACTTTTCAGAGGAAAATGCCTTGCACACAATACAGGTAAATACAAGATACCTGGTTCCCCCAGCTCAAACGGTCACTCACCTCAGCACCTCACCCTCTCTGTTTACCAAACTCACACAACAACACGCGGACTGAAACTGAGCACAGCAAGCAAAGCCAAAGATATCAGAATGCGGGTAAAAGAATCAGAAATCATTTTGGAGAAGATCGATTTCCCACAGAAGTTACGTTTTGAAGGACTGAGACAATGCGTTCGTGAAATTAAATGTCCAAGGTCAAACAGTTTGCTTGCAGTAATTAGCAGGTCACCGAACACAACGCTGGGAAAAATCATTCACTACCTCCTAAAGGCACTGGCCCGAACTTTTTCTGGGATATAGTGGGTTATCTGTGGGCAGGTACCACAACGCCACACCCACATTTCAATGCCAGTCCTTTGGTGAGAAACTGCAGAGGGGCAGGCTATCACAGATTCTGTGTTTAACTGTGGGCATGTCGACTCGAGAAGCCACTGTCTAATTGGCTCGGTGAGCACCAAAGGCTCCCTGTTACTCAGGAGGCTGAATTCAGGCCAACAGTGAGAGGATGATGCCTTGCCTACTCGTCTTTAATACAGAGCTGTAGGGAGTTTTCTCCCTCTCTCGTGGCGGGAGAGCAGACAGTGCCTCGATTTAACATCTGATCTGACAGACTGCACCCCCAGCAGCGCAGCATTCCTCCCAGTGCTGCTCCACAGAGTCAGCTCAAATTCTAGTCAACGCAGTGAATCAGAAGGGGGGGTGTCGGAAGGAGTGGAATTCTTACCTCATTCACCCCGACTCCACGGCTCAGAGAGCAAACACCCCCGAAGAATGCCATGCTGCTCATGCTGCTTTTGAATGTGGTGCCCCTGGTCAACACACAAGAGAAACATAAGTGCGGTGCCACAGGAATGAGCACAACATGAATCCAGAATAGATGAGGAGCCGGACACAACAGAATTCAATTCTAATCCTGTCTTTCCCGCTGTTGTGTGGCGTCTGCAGGACATAATGCCTAACCGTGCTGTTATAATGGGCACATACAATCTCCTTAACTCTTCCACTAACTGGTCACCTAGAATTACAGAATCCCTACAGTGCGGATGTAAAGGCCTTTTGGCCCATCGAATCCACATCCGACCTCCGAACAACATCCCACCCAGACACCCACCCGCATCCCTGTAACCCTGCATTTCCCACAGCCAATCCACCTACCCTGCACATCTTTGGACTGTGGGAGAAAACAGAGCAAACCCACACAGACACGGGGAGAATGCGCCAACTCCACACAGACAGTCACCCACAGGGTGGAATCGAACCTGGGTCCCTAGCGTTCTGAGGCAGCTATGCTAACCACTGAGCCACCGTGCCGCCCACAACAGCAGCATATGGTTAGAACCGGGTAGATTCCTAATCAGAGTTGAAAAGTGAGGTGCTGGAAAAGCACAGCAGGTCAGGCAGCATCCGAGGAGCAGGAGACTTGGCGTTTCTGGCATCAGCCCTTCCTCGGGAATGATTCCTAATCAGCTGAGAGACGGCAAGGAATCTGGAGCCTCCGCCATCACTGTTCCCAGCTCCAGGTCACAACATGCAGGCAGAAGTGCAGGTCACCATAGCAACCCGGACTTCCTGGGTGGTCCGGTTGGTGCCACTAGCACGGGGTTCAATGCCAATCTGCCTGAGGTGGATACAGGAATGCCCTTTCCCTGCCCCCCCCCCCCAGTGAAGGTCATCTACCTTCGAGCAGAGAGCCAAAGAAGACGTTTTTTTACCAGGGAGGGACATCTCCAAAGCAGGGAAACAGGACTTTTTTTTCTTTCTTTTTGAAATACCCACTGGAGGCAGGCAATGGCCTCAGCCTAACACCTCAACTGAAAGAAAGCACCACCAACAACGCAGCCCTCCCTCAGTACGGCACCGGAGGGGCAGCCCTGCCGAGGTTCATGACCTCAACCCGGAATGCCCCCCCCCCCCCCCCCCTCCCCCCCAAGCTCTGAGCTGAGGCTAAGACTCCGGGGCAGCACTGTCGGAGTGCAACACTGTCAGCTCAGCCAAAGGTTTATAAAATTATGAGGGGCATGGATAGGATAAATAGGCCAAGTCTCTTCCCTGGGGTGGGGAGAGTCCAGAACTAGAGGGCTTAGGTTTAGGGTGAGAGAGGAAAGATATAAAAGAGACCTAAGGGGCAACTGTTTCACGCAGAGGGTGATGTGTGTGTGGAATGGGCTGCCAGAGGAAGTGGTGGAGGCTGGTACAATTGCAACATTTAAGAGGCATTTGGATGGGTATATGAATAGGAAGGGTTTGGGTGGATATGGGCTTGGTGCTGGCAGGTGGGACTAGATTGGGTTGGGATATCTGGTCGGCATGGACGGGTTGAACCGAAGGGTCTGTTTCCATGCTTCACATCTCTATGACTCTCTAAGTGTTAAACCACAAGACAAATTCACGGTGGTCACGGTGCCATGGCATGGCTGCAGCGGTTGGTACTTTGGCACAGGGCAACGAATGCTGATCTGAGATTCACGGATGTTTCATGAGGTTTTACACGTGTGACCTTAAGAGCATGGACAGTTGACAGCCCAGTTAAAATAAAAGTGCACGAGCAGACTGGGAATTAACGCTGTGAAAGTTCGAAGGTTGCTTGAAAGTGAGGAAACCTAACTTCTGTCTTCTGTCAATTGTGAGGCACCGCATTTCTATTGAAAACAAAGCCTTCCCTAATGGTCACTGAGGGAGTGCATGACGGCAGAGTTTACTTTTCTTCAAAACAAAAATTCAGCCCCCCAATACAGCACTTCCCTCATTACCCCTGGGCCAAGGGGCTGGTCAGCTGCCTTCCTGAACCTCTGCACTCCTTTCTGGGCTGGACATAGCCTCGGTCCACTTCGGGAGCTCCAAGGCTTTGACCCAGCGTCAGTGATAGTGTATTTCCACTTCAGGATGGAGAGTGGCTTGGAGGAGACCTCACAGGTTCCTATGCATCTGTCGGCCTTGCCGTTCCAAGTGTCAGAGGTCACTGTTGGAAGAAACAGCTAACGGATATTTGTAACATTGGTTCCTTTTGCCTTCGGTTCTGGAAGATGGGCAGCACGGTGGCTCAGTGGTTAGCACTTTTGCCGTCCGGTGCCAGGGACACGAGTTCAATTCCCACCTTGGGTTGCTGTCTGTGTGGAGTTTACACATTCTCCCCGTGTCTGTGTGGAGTTTACACATTCTCCCCCTGTCTGTGTGGGCCCCTCCGGTTGCCTCTCACAGTCCAAAAACGGGTGTACTTGGTGGATTGGCCATGCTAAATTGTCCATTGTGTTCAGGAATGTGGAGGTTTGGTGGATTACCGTGGAATATGCAAGGATAGGGTAGTGGGATGGTTCTGGGGGTTTGGTGGGGGGGGGGTGCCCTTCGGAGGGTCAGTACAGACTTGATGGGCCAGATGGCCTGCATCCACACTGTATTCATTCTCCCTGTCCTCCTCGTTGACCCCTCACTGAATCCCTAACTCGTGACATATCCTGTTAGTCCCTGTGGAATGGGATCAGCGCTGGATCACTGGCAGCTCATTGCGTTCCAATCCCTCTGGGGTCAGTCCACTCTCCCTCAAGCTCTGCAAATCTCTGCCGGCCGGCCCCTCCAAAAACTCTGCGTTGACCCCATTTCTCGCAGGTCCTGCTTCCCTCTCACCCATGTCAGGGAGGCGTGCTTTCTGAATGCTGCTACGCACCCCCCAGCCCAATTCACTTTCTCACCCCACCCCCTCAATGGGGGGGGGGAGGCTCCTCAAAGTGACTGACCGCTTTGCCCAAATGTTTGACCTGCAGCGCCACCCCGTGGCCTATGGGTGATGACCCGCCACCACGGCCAGTGCTTTACTCACGAGAGCAGCTGGACGGAGTCGGCCTGCTCCCTGATGAACTGCTGTCGGTACTTGGAGAAGCTGCGCAGGGTCTGCATCTGGTCCTGACCCACATCGATCCTGTCCTTGTCCGACCACGTTTCCACGGCGACCAGGACCACCCTGGTGTTCAGCTGCTCCTTGAAGATCTGCAGGGCAGGAGGACAGGAGTGGGCCAACCAGGTAAATCCCATCCAATCAACACACACACACACACACACACATATACACACACGCACACACACACATCTGCAGGAGGCATGCATGGGGTAAGAAACTCTGCTAAAACAGCTTCCTTTCCCTTCTTAAAGCAGCTTCAAATATTATAGGCTTACCCCCTTCCCACCGGGCCTTGTGAGACTTGAAGAGGCCAACATTACTCCATCATCACAGGTATCCAACGACAAAACTCACAGGGAACGTTAAACCCGGCAGGAGTCTGGGCACCTAACACCCAAAAAGGTCTTTCTGAAGAACGGGAACGTTGAAAGGAAGAGGAGTGGGCCATTCAGCCCATCATGGCAGAAGTGGGTACTGCAGATGCTGGAGATGAGAGTCAAGATTAGAGTGGTGCTGGAAAAGCACAGCAGGTCAGGCAGCATCCGAGAAGCAGGAAAATCAATGTTACGGGTATAAGCCCTTCATCAGGAATGAAATCCTGATCAGGATTCCTGATGAGGGGTTTTTGCCCGAAACGTTGACTTTCCTGCTCCTCGGATGCTGCCTGACCTGCTGTGCTTTTCCAGAACCACTCTAATCTAGACCCCATTTAGCCCATCATGCCAATTCAACATGGCCACGTCTGATCCTCCACCTCTACACCATTCTCCCGCTCTCTCCTCATGTCCCTTCACTCCTGTGACTTGTAGAACACCAAAACGGATTTAGTGACTTGGCCTCCGCTGGCTCACCAACCTCCGAAGGAAGACATTTCTCATCATCTGTGTCCCAAATGGTCTACTGCCTGATGCTGCATAGACAAGGCCCCAGCTTAATGTCGAGACTACAAACAGTGCTGCTCTGCCCTCTCACTGCTGGACTGGTAGCAGCAGCTAAGATTGTGAACTCAGGTCTCTGGAGTGGGGTTTGAACCCACAATCTTTGAAGTCATAGACTGGATGGCGGGGGAGGTCGGGGGAGGGGGTGGGGGTGGGGGCGGGGGGGGAGGTGTAGGGTGCCCACCACTCTGACCTCCGGGTTATGGTTGCACCTCTTTGTCAAGCTCTCAGTGGGGTCTCACGGTCAAGTACCTTTACAGAATCGTGGCACTCCTACGGGATGCGCCATGCTGTGCCGGTTGGGAATATGAGCTTCAAGACACCACATTCCGCAGCAGGACTGAAACTTTCACCGAATGTTTTGCAGAAGGTTGGACAGAGCGCAGGGAACTGACCCAAACCAAATTGGTTTAGTCCAGCATGCAATTACATAGAAGTGGCCACAAGAGGGTGCTCTTACACACTGCTGTCCTGAGTGAACATGTCAGACAAAGTTCAAAATTCAACACAGCTTCCATTTTTAATTTATTTACCAATATTGTAACTGTACCAGCCTCCACCACTTCCTCTGGCAGCTCATTCCATATGTGTACCACCCTCTGCGTGAAAAAGCTGTCCGTTAGGTCCATTTTATATCTTTCCCCTCTCACGTTAAACCTGTGCCCTCTGGTTCTGGACTCCCCCACCCCAGGGAAAAGACCATGTCTATTTACCCTATCCATGCCCCTCATGATGTTGTAAACCTCTATAAGGTCACCCCTCAGCCTCTGATGCTCCAGGGAAAACAGCCCCTGCCTGTTCAGCCTCTCCCTATAGTTCAAACCCCCACCCCCTTATCCCTGTCTCTCTTTTGCCCGTGAATCCAGACAGACCTGGATGTTTAATTAGCAACGTAGCTGCTTTGATCCTGAGCTGCACCGGTGCCCACTGTCTGAGCTGTACAGCACAGACCTCGAGCCTGACACTGTGAGCAGAGAACATGGGCATCGCTAACAAGGCCGCCGGCTCCTAACATCAATGGATCTCCGCTCAGCAAATTAACGTCCCTCAGCTCTTCAAGGGCTACAAACACTTCCAGGCAGCATAAGAGAAGCGACGCCTCCTTACAGGATGCTACAGCGGATGGCCCTACTGTTGTTCCTCATCTCCTCCGCCCTGTGTCTCACTTGCCAGCCTGGCCCAGCAGATGGCAGGAAGAGGGAAATGATTGTTGTCTTCACCCGCTCCACCTCTCGAAACCAAACCTGTCCTCACCAGGGGTATCAGCGGGGGTGACCCAGTGCAGGCAGAGTCCCGTCTCCGCTGAGTGGTTTTGTGGGGAGCCAGCTGGCCGATACGCTGGACAGGACGGATTCGGAACAGACCCAGCAGCTCAGACCCACTTTCCCATGAGGCCATTTCCGTGGGTGGCCCACGGAACAGGATTCAACCCCGACCTGCATCATCACAGTCTGGTACATCTGCCCGACCCCCACCACCATCGAGGGCGGACTGGAGCAGCAGCAGGAATACCAGCCCAGGGAAATTTGGTTTATTGGCAGGAGGCAGAGGGGGATGGTTGAAGGGCTTTTCTTTCGTGACTGAGATCCTATGTCTAATCAGTATCACAGGTTTCAGTGCTGGGTTTCCAGCTGTTTGAAGTGTATATTAATGATCCAGATGTGAATGTGGGAAGTATGATCAGTAAGTTCACGGATGACATAAAACTCGGTGGCAGGGTAGGTAGCAAAGGAGAAAACCCTAGAATACAGGACAATATGGTCAGGTGGGCTAAACAGAGGTGAATGGATTTAATCTGAAAAGGGTGAGGTGGTGCTTTTTGAGAGTACTAATGAGGCAAGGGAGTAAACATTGAGTGGTGAGACCCCAGGAAGTACAGAGGATCAGAGGGAGATTGGTGTGCACACCCACAGATCCTTGAAGACAGCAAGACGCATAGATAAGGAATATGGGAAAAGTGGCTTTATAAGTCAAGGTATTGAATGTAAGAGCAAGGAGCTGTGTATAATGTTAGGTAGGCCTCACCTTTCAAGTATGTACAGGCTATGCCAATACTCATCAGTGAATTACAACAAACCTTGCAAAGTGTGAGAGCGGCAGACACATTTCCCAAATCAAAGCAGCGTCTTCAAGTGGAAAAGGTGCCAAAGGAGGAACTGAGGGACCGCCTCACCAACACACACCCCCTCCCACAAGAGCTAGTGCCCGTGGAAGGCAATACCGAGGTGTGACTCACAGGGTAATGCCAAGTCCTATGGGGCACTGCCAGCAGCTCTCTCCTGATTAAACATCACAGCTCAACCGAGCAGAGAGAGAAAGAGAAAGCAGCACTGCACACGCCATCGCTCGCTTGTCGGTGTTTGTACTTACAAAGTCCAGGAGGTTGACCACCGACTTGGCGAAGTTGTTGGTGTGAGGCCGGGAGGACCGGTGTCTCTTGTACTGCGAGAGAGAAAAAGTCAAGGCACTGTCAGACTCCCCCCGGGACCCGAGTTACACAGTTCCAAACCTTTACCACCCTTTTTGTATAAAAAGTGATTCCTAACATCTCTGCTGCACAGACTACTCTCCAATGTTTGAGATTGAATTGGAGGAAATTTCTATTCATCCAGCACTAGAAGTCAGGGCATTGTTTGACTTAGAACAAACTTCAAGATTGGTGATGGTCATTTTGGTGGAAGTGGCTGGGTCGGGGAGGTTTTGCTGAAGTGATGGTTTACCTGTTGGTTGACAATACCCCTCTCATTCACTGTCTCCACCTTCTAGACCTCTGTGTTCTCCCTGACCCTCCAACCCCCACCATCCCATGGAGGCCAGATCACCAGACCAGGTGGCACGTTCCCTCCCTAACAAAACGCTACATCGCCTTCCCAGGTAGCAGACGGGGGGGGGGGGGGGGATTGTTGTGGTTTTGTCAATGCAGATTGCATCGTGTGCTCCCCCCAACCCCAGCACCACCACCGCGCGGCGCTCCATATTGAACCAACTGCTCTTTTCTGATGTACGTTAAGTACCCGGACTTGGGTGCAGAGGACCGGAAGCAGTGAAGGGGGCAGCAGCAGCCTGCAGGAAGGCACTGTGGGAAACACCTCAGGCAGTGGCAAATGATGGCGCACACTCACAGGAGCAGCAATATGAGCACTCCAGGTTGCAATTTAAGAAAACTAGGAACGTAAACAGATGCAAGCAAATACGTTCACCAACAATCGAACGGGGCGAGCTGAGATGGCTGTTGAGAAGGCACGAGCAATCCTGGAGCGCAAAAGGAAAGAGGGTTTTTTTTTATTTTAAACTCCAAAAATCCTTGGTGAGGCCTCAGTTGGCCTCTAATGGCCACTTTTGAACACCGCACTTTGTAAAGTGCGCCAAGGTTTTACACAATGATTTCAGGAATGAGAGATGTTAAAGGGGATTGTTCCCAACCGGGATTGTTCCCCTCTGAGCACCCGAGGATTTGGTTTGAGGTTTGGTAGAGGCTGGCAAAAAAAAAGACCTTTTAGTCAGTCAGTTCATGGGATATGAGGGGCACTGGCCAGTGCAGCATTTATCAGGGTCCTTAAGTACCCGTGGCGAGCTGCCTTCTGAAAGCACCGCGGTCCTTGGGGTAGAGGGGCAATCGTGGTGATGTTAGGGAAGGAGTTCCAGAATTTGGCACAGCAGTAGTGAAGGGATGAGGAAGGAGGAGTCTGTACGCGGTGAGGTGTGGGGGTGGTGTCAAGGGGTGAGGATCCCCAGGGCCCTGATTTCTGGGGGTTGGTAAAAGAACCAGAAGAAGCCAACGGGGTCATCTTGTCCTTACACAGCAGGACAAGTACTCAAAAGGAAAAACAAAATGACAGAGGAAGCTGCAGGGAGAGTGGGTCAAAGTGGTTAGCTCCTTCATAGGTGTCCCTTGATCATTGTATGGGAATGAGCTACGGCTAGAATCTAATGGAGAGGATGTGATGGTTTAACCCTGGCTTGAGTCAGTGGTCTTAAAATTCAGGAACAGGTCTGAATTGAAGTAGACTTGGGTATTATAACCCAAAATATTGCGGATAGAATTTGATCTGAAATAAAAAAATATTTGCTTACCCGCATTACTGCTCAATAATCAGATTGAGAAGTTTCCTACTTTAACCCCTAACTGCTGTCTTGTGCTCTATGGGTACAGTCTGCCATCTGGTGATGGAACAGGGAAGTGTCAGATATTAGATGTAAAGAAAATGAGCTTGTTTCTTCCCTCTGTAATTATGAATCAGAGCTACAGTCTACACAGTTGTAGTGGATTCCTAAGATGTGGTCATTGACATCACAAAGGATTAACATGACAAACATTGTCACTTTTGTCATTTTGAGTCCTCAACTATGACCCCTCACCTGCCGTTCCCATCAGAGATACCGTATATACTCATGCATAGGTCGGTCCCATGTATAGTTTGACCCTTTGTTTTGGCCAAAAGATCTTGCATTTTCCCTATTTCTCGAGTATAAGTCGACCCTACTATATCGCATTATAAACCTCTTACAAAGGAAACTGCATGTTCCCAATAACCCACTTAAACAAAATAACATTCATTCATTCATATTGGTAATTCTACTAAATTCTCTTTGTTTACTATATTGCATCACTATTCATTCATTCACTAATCTACTTACCACACTTGGTTTACTACAGCACGTTGAGATTCATTCATTCACTCAGACCGGTACTAAGTCTATTGGTACTTAGCGTACTTTGTTCACCGTATAACTAGAAGCTAATATTGTTAAAAAGTTAATCATTTTAATTGTGCCATTATACCTGAATAAAAGTGAGTATTGGCTACATACAGGGATATCTTTAACTCTGACAAATTTGTTCATGTTGTTGGGGTTCATCGCATAACGAGAGTAAATGGGAGGGGAACAGAAGAATTTGGTGGGAAAGTTCACGATACGTACACATCCAGAATTTAATGAAAGTTTCGTTTTCAGTGTGCCATTGTACCAGGCCTTGACCATGTTGAACAGTGTGATTTTGCAGGATTTCAAAGAACCTTTGACCTGTTAAATTTTTGTACCGGTCTCTTGCTTTTATCCAGTAATTATCTTTACTGTAATTCATTGAGGTTTTCTTCTTTACCCGGGATTAATTATGCAATCAAATCGGGTTTTGCGAAAAATACGGTATTTCAAACAGCAGCATAAATTTCAGCCCCTCAAAACTCGTGCCTGTGTATTAGTCGTCCCTTTAAATTGAACCTTTAAAATTAATCTTAGGAATTCGACCTATACCCAAGTATATACGGTAATTAATTCACTAAAACTTAACACAAAAAATTAATTATTAGGTGCTTTGTAATAAACGGGTAATCAAAGGATCATTTCAGAAGCTCCAGTATGAAGGCTAACCTCACTCGACATGAACAACTGTCAGTAGACACTAGCTGTGATTTTCTGTTCTACACTCACCTGGATTGGAGCCCTGTGTGTCACATTACTCCTGTGCCTCAGTTCCTCATGCATACCTTCCATTGCCTCCAGAATCAACTACCCCAAAGTTCCCAGTCTCCATCCTCCAGACCATTATCTACACCTCTGCTGGCTGTGACCTAAGGTGCACCAGTCCCACCTTCTCCCCTCTCAGTCTTCTAAACTCAAGGGTATACAAGCCCAGTCGCTCCAGTCTTTCAGCATAAGGTAGTCCCGCCATTCCAGGAATTGACCTCGTGAACCTACGCTGCACTCCCTCAATAGCCAGAATGTCTTTCCTCAATTTTGGAGACCAGAACTGCACGCAGTACTCCAGGTATGGTCTCACCAGGGCCCTGTACAGCTGCAGAAGAACCTCTTTGCTTCAATACTCAATCCCTCTTGTTATGAAGGCCAGCATGCTATTAGCCTTCTTCATTACCTGCTGTACCTGCATGCTTACCTTCATTGACTGGTGTACAAGAACACCCAGATCTCTTTGTACTACCCCTTTACCTAAATTGATTCCATTTAGGTAGTAATCTGCCTTCCTGTTCTTGCCACCAAAGTGGATAACCATACATTTATCCACATTAAACTGCATCTGCCACGAGTGGTCAGATGCATGGCAGATGCAGTTTAATGTGGATAAATGTATGGTTATCCACTTTGGTGGCAAGAACAGGAAGGCAGATTACTACCTAAATGGAATCAATTTAGGTAAAGGGGCAGTACAGAGAGATCTGGGTGTTCTTGTACACCAGTCAATGAAGGTAAGCATGCAGGTACAGCAGGTAATGAAGAAGGCTAATAGCATGCTGGCCTTCATAACAAGAGGAATTGAGTATAGAAGCAAAGAGGGTCTTCTGCAGCTGTACATGGCCCTGGTGAGATCATACCTGGAGTACTGTGTGCAGTTCTGGTCTCCAAATTTGAAGAAAGACATTCTGGCTATTGAGGGAGTGCAGCGTAGGTTCACGAGGTCAATTCCTGGAATGGCGGGATTACCTTACACTGAAAGACTGGAGTGACTGGGCTTGTATACCCTTGAGTTTAGAAGACTGAGAGGGGATCTGATTGAGACATATAAGATTATTAAAGGATTGGACACTCTGGAGGCAGGAAACATGTTTCCGCTGATGGGTGAGTGCCGAACCAGAGGACACAGCTTAAAAATACGGGGTAGACCATTTAGGACAGAGATGAGGAGAAACTTCTTCACCCAGAGAGTGGGGGCTGTGTGGAATGCTCTGCCCCAGAGGGCAGTGGAGGCCCAGTCTCTGGATTCATTTAAGAAAGAGTTGGATAGAGCTCTCAAGGATAGTGGAATCAAGGGTTATGGAGATAAGGCAGGAACAGGATACTGATTAAGGATGATCAGCCATGATCATATTGAATGGTGGTGCAGGCTCGAAGGGCAGAATGGCCTACTCCTGCACCTATTGTCTATTGTCTATTGTTCTCGCTGACCAATGCTGTCGACTGGCCCCTCAAATTTAAAATTCTCATTCTTTTACTCGAATCCCTCAAATACCCACAACCCACTCTGTCCTCAGATTCACCTGTAGCCCTACTCCCTCTAAGAACATGGCACCTCCTCCAACTCAAGTCTCTTGGACTTCCTAGGGCCAAACGTCATCCCAGTGTCAGCCCTGCCTTGAGCTCTGCAGAGACTAGGTTCTGCCCTCGCTCCTCGGATGCTGCCTGACCTGCTGTGCTTTTTCCAGCGCCACACTTCAAGGACTCTGCACACGCCCCACTCTCACTCACATTCCCAGACCTGGCAACCTCGCTCCCCTCCGTGAAACTACTGCTCAAACCCAATGTGGCCATCCGGATCCCCCCTCCCGATATGTATCCTGCTGCATGAACACCCTGGGAAATATAACGGGCCATTATTGTAACAACAAGGGTAGTGCATCATGTGAGGTGTATATGTGACTGCAAACTGAACACAAGGTGGTGTGTCTGTAAGTGCAAACCGACTGAAATATTTCCAGCTCCCTACCATCTTGTGGTCATTTACAATCATCAGTTCCAGGTACTTCATTTCAGAGAAGACACTTCTGCGGTGGACCTGAAGAGACAGAATGTGATTAGTTCGCCCAAGCAATGGATGTGGAGTATTGATAACCAAGCTCCCGAGACAATGCCGACTCTCCCGTAGCCTGGGGAACAGTCTACCAGGTGAACTGTACATAGTTAACAGGGATCATTCCACGGTAAACTATCCCCAAACTGGCTATTACACAGCCCCCAGACATTAGAGGCAGCACCCAATGCTTCAGCCTTGGTCAATGATCAGTTAACCGGACAGAATGCCTGCCCAGCCACTCCATGTTGGTGTGACACTAGTCCCTGTCACTGGACATCACCTCACCCTAGTAACACATTGTTTGATTCCTTGGTCTGTCTGTTTTCTCCACAAAAACATCTGTGCTGCTCACCTCCAGCTCTCAGTGTGGTAGCAGCTGCCACATTCAAAACACTCTCTGAGTAAAGGTAGAGTCATAGAGATGTACAGCACGGAAACAGACCCTTCGGTCCAACACGTCCATGTGACCAGATATCCCAACCCAATCTAGTCCCACCTGCCAGCACCCAGCCCATATCCCTCCAAACCCTTCCTATTCATATACCCATCCAAATGCCTTATAGACATAGCAATTGTACCAGCCTCCACCACTTCCTCTGGCAACTCATTCCATACACATACCACCCTCTGCGTGAAAAGGTTGCCCCTCGGGTCTCTTTTATGTCTTTCCCCTCTCACCCGAAACCAATGCCCTCTAATTTTGAACTCCCCCTCCCCAGGGAAAAGCCCTTATCTATATATCCTATCCATGCCCCTCATGATTTTATAAACCTCTATAAGATCACCCCTCAGCCTCTGACACTCCAGGGAAAACAGACCCAGCCTATTCAGCCTCTCCCTATAGCTCAAACTCTCCAACCCTGGCAACATCCTTGTAAATCTTTTCTGAACCCTTTCAAGTTTCACAACATCTTTCCAATAGGAAGGAGACCAGAATTGCACGCAATATTCCAACAGTGGCCTAACGAATGTCCTGTACAGTCGCAACATGACCTCCCAACTCCTGTACTCAATACTCTGACCAATAAAGGAAAGCATACCAAATGCCTTCTTCACTATCCTATCTACCTGCAACTCCACTTTCAGGGAGCTATGAATCTGCACTCCAAGGTCTCTTTGTTCAGCAACACTCCCCAGGACCTTACCATTAAGTGTATAAGTCTGCCCTGATTTGCCTTTCAAAACTACAGCACCTCACATTTATCTAAATTAAACTCCATCTGCCACTTCTCAGCCCATAGGCTCATCTGATCAAGATCCTGTTGTAATCTGAAGTAACCTTTTTCGCTGTCCACTACACCTCCAATTTTGGTGTCATCTGCAAACTTACTAACTGTACCTCTCATGCTCACATCCAAATCATTTATATAAATGATGAAAAGTAGTGGACACAGCACTGATCCTTGTGGCACTCCACTGGTCACAGGCCTCCAGTCTGAAAAACAACCCTCCACCACCACCCTCTGTCTTCTACCTTCGAGCTCCCTCTGTCTTCTATCCAAATGGCTAGTTCTCCCTGTATTCTGTGAGATCTAACCCTACTAACTAGTCTACCCTGAGGAACCTTATCAAACGCCTTCCTGAAGTCCATATAGATCACGTCCACCGCTCTGCCCTCATCAGATGCAAATCTGAATTTCTTATTGCATTCACCAGTAACTATCTTAGATTTAAGGTGTTGTCCTCTCTTTTACCTTTCTGTAGAAGTGCTACCTTGTTAGTTTTATATTTATGATTTAATTCCGCATTTAAAGATCGGTGATTCTGTAATCCCAGAGCACTCTGGTCCTCTAATCAACTTAGACTCCAGGTCTTGGCTTTAAGCTTCAGATGGAACTGGAGACCAGCTGGCGGTAAGGTGAGGGATTATTAATTGTTGACCAAGTGTACGTTTAAACACATTTCGAGGCCTTTGCGATATAGTACCTCCTGTTCTTCACATAAGACCCAAGTCCCTTGCCTGAGATTTACGTGCGAGTATCCCAGAGTTATGTTGCCGGGTGTGGAAGGGACAGGCTGGATAGGCTGGGACTTTTTTCACTGAAGTGTAGGAGGTGGAGAGGTGACCTTGTAAAGGTTTACAAAATGATGAGGGACAGAGACAGGAGGATTGGTAAGTGTTTATTCCCTAGGATGGGGTTTTTCAAGACTAGGGGATGTTAAGATGAGAGGAGAGGGCTTTAAAATAAGACATGGGGGGGGGGGCAACTTTTCTTACACAGAGGATGGTTTACGTATGGAATGAACTTCAAGAGGAAGTGGTGGATGTGGGCACAGTTACCTAACGTTTAAAAGACACTTTGTTAAGTACATGAATAGGAAAGGTTTGGGGAGATATGGGCCAAGCACAGGCAGGCAGGGCTAGTTTAGGTTGTGACTATGGTCAGCATGGACTGGTTGGACCAAAGGGTCTGTTTCTGTGCTGTATGACTCTATGACAATGAAAATTTCACAGCATTTAGCCCCAGCCCACATCAGTGCTTGAGAAATCACCCCAAGGCTGCCCAGCATCACAGGTGTCAGTCTTTGGCCAATACAATTTGCTCCATGTGATATCTTTATCCTGCAGAGGAGTTTTTCACACAGAGGGTGGTACATGTATGGAATGAGCTGCCAGAGGAAGTGGTAGAGGCTGGTACAATTACAACATTTAAAAGGCATCTGGATGGGTATATGAATGGGAAGGGTTTAGAGGGATGTGGGCCAAATGCTGGCAAATGGGACTAGATTGGGTTGGGATATCTGGTCGGCATGGACAAGTCAGACTGAAGAGCCTATTTCTGTGCTGTACATCTCTATGACTCTATGCTCAAGGGCATTTAGTGTCTCACAAGAGTCCAGCCAACAGTGCCTGTACCTCGAGGAAGAATTGTTTCAAAATCAAGAAAAAGCTGAAGCCATTGGATACTGCAAAATCTATAGGCCCTGATAATGTCCCAACAATAACGCTGAAGGCTTAACAGTCATAGAGTCATACAACATGGCAACAGACCCTTGGGTCCAACCAGTCCATGCTAACCATAATCCCAAACTAAACTAGTCCCACCGACCTAATCCTGACCCATATTCCTCCAAACCTTTCTTAATCATGTAATTATCCAAATGCCTTTTAAATGTTATAACTATACCTGCACCCACCACTTCCTCTGGCAGACCATTCCACACAAGAACCACTCTCTGTAAAGTAGTTCCCCTCATGTCCTTTTTAAATCTTTCGCCTCTCACCTTAAAAACGTGTCCCCTAGTTTTCAACTCCTCCACCCGAGGGAAAAGGCCCTTGTTATTTCCCCTTATCCATGTCCCTCATGACTTTGTAAACCTCTCTACCGTTCAATCACCTACGCTCCAGAGAAAAAAAGTCCCAGCCTTTCCAGTCCATTTTTATACCTTAGGCCCTCCATTCCTGGCAAAATCCTGGTAAATCTTTTCTGAACGCTCTGTAGTGTAATTATATCCTTCCTGTAACAGGGCTACCAGAACTGCATACAGCACTCCTCTGCAACCTCAACATGATGTCCCAACTCCGAAACTCGAAAGGTCTGAACAACGAACACCTCTAAGAGGCATGCTAAATGCCTCTTAACCACCTTGTCTACATATACCGAAACCCCAAGGTCTCTCTGTTCCACAACCCGACACAAGGCCTAACCATTAATTGTATAAGTCCTGCTCTTGTTTGTTTCACCAAAATGCAATACCTCACAAAACCTCCAAATTAAACTCCGTTCCAATGCTCTCAGCAAAATAATGGAATAGGTCGTCATCAATAGCGTTACCAAACAACACGAACACCCAGTTTGGGTCGCACCACAGCCCAGTTGAGTCTTGGTCCAAACCTGGGGCTCGAGAGACAAGGTGAGAGGGGCTGCCCTCGACATTGAGCCAGTGACTGACCCAGTGTGGCATCAAGGAGCTCCATTTGAACTGAAGGTCTACAGGAATCAGAGCAAAAGGTGAGGGAGCTGAGCCAGTGTCCCAACAACTTGAGGTAATGACTCCCAACACAGCCTCAGGACACTGGGAACTGTATCCTGCCCCCTCACCCCCCCCCCGGGCGGATGTGACAGGGTGGATGTTTCTGAATGTGGGGAGATAACCCCATTGAAGGGCTTATCTCCTGCTCCTCGGATGCTGCCTGACTTGCTGTGCACTGACACCCTCATCCGCCTGGCTGAACTGGTCCTCACCCTTAACAATATCTCCTTCCAATCCTCCCACTTCCTCCAGACCAAAGGGGTAGCCATGGGCACCCGCATGGGCCCCGGCTATGCCTGTCTCTTTGTCAGTTACGTGGAACAATCCCTCTTCCACAGATACACCGGCACCAGCCCCCACCTTTCCCTCCGTTACATTGGTGACTGTAATGGCGCCACCTCGTCCTCCCACGAGGAGGTTGAACAATTCATCTACTTCACTAACATCTTTCACCCCGACCTCAAATTCACCTGGACCATCTCGGACACCTCCCTCCCCTTCCTCCCTCCCCTCTCCATCTCCAACTCCTGCGACCAACTCAACACGGACATCTACTACAAACCCACGGATTCCCACAGCTACCTGGACTGCACCTCCTCCCACCCTGTCTTCTGTAAAAATAACATCGATTCCTAATGAGGGGCTTGTGCCCGAAACATCGATTCCCCTGCTCCTCGGATGCTGCCCGACCTGCTGTGCTTTTCCAGCAACACACTCTTGACCAAGGTAGCCCCGTTCCTCAAGCAGAACCTGGAAATCCGGACCCTACACCGTCTCCTGTATGTCTCCGCCAGCTCCCTGTCTCCCGACATGGCCCGTTCTGACCTTAGCCGTGAGGACACAGTGCTTTCTTTAGCTTTTTTAGGAACGATGATGCTGGCTGTGACAGGAACGTTAGCCGGGACATGATGTGCACCCTCCAGCTCTCCTTCAAATAGACGGGGACCAGTTAAATTACCAATCACACCACTGCGACCAGACTGATCGATGAGGAGGGAGGGTTAAACTTACTGCTCTCCTCCTCCTGTGGACTTGGAGCCAGGGTAGATCGGTCAGCAAAGACCAAGGTGTGTTTGCCTTTCTTCGGTTCCCTGTGAGAGATAAAAGACATTGGTGGCACTCGCTGCACCTCAGCCAGCTTACACACACTGGGAGGGTTCATCATAGTTCACGTCATTCCAAGGAAGGGGTAGGTCTCACACCCAACGCTTAGAGGCTGCGGGGAAAGGGGGATCGGTGAAGCCATTTGAGAGTAATAGAGTCAGCACGGCCAAAGATTCTCCACCTCCCCCCCACCCCTCCCCCCCCCCCCAGGAGACTGGCCGCACATCAGGGACCACAGTTGGCTGAATGCAGCGAACTTGGTGTGCCAGAGGAAGGGAGGGGGAGAAGCCTCAAGGAAGAGGTGGGACACAAGGATGTGAGTTTGAAAATAAACCAATTGTTGGACTGCCCAGGTATGTAAGGAAGCGGGGGGTGCAGCGATGAGTTGGACAGAGGAAAGCCAATGGATGTGGTCTATGTGGATTTCCAGAAGGCAGTTGACAAGGTGCCACACAAGAGACTACTAAATATAAGCCCACGGGGCAAGGTAGTGGCATTGGTAGAGGATCGGCAGACTAGCAGGGGGCAGAGAGTGGGGATAAAGGGGTCTTTTTCAGGATGGCAGCTGGTGACTTGTGGAGTTCCGCAAGGGGTCAGCGTTGGGATCATAATTATTCACGTTATCCCTGAATGATCTGGATGAAGGGACTGAGGGCACTGATGCTAAGTTTGCAGATGACACAAAGCTCGGTGGAGGGACGTGTAGTGTTGAGGAAGGCTGCAGAAGGACTTGTGCACACTAGGAGAGTGGGCAAAGAAGTGGCAGATAATGGGGAAAATGTGAGGTTATGCACGTGTTTCATAGGAAGAATAGAGGCATGGACTACTTTCTGAACAGGGAGAGGCTTTGGAAATCTGGAGCTCAAATCTGGAAGTCTGAGCTCAGGATTCTCTTCAGGTAAGCTTGCAGGTTCAGTTGAAACCAAGGACTATCAAAGGGAACAGTCCTTGCAGAAGGCAGAGAGGGTGGGGAGGGGAAATTGTTTTTGGTGGTGGGGTCTAGTTGGAGTTGGCGGAAATGTTTAAGGATGATGTGTTGGATGCGGAGACAGGTGGGGTGGTAGATGAGGATAAGACGGACAGTCATTTTTCTTTTCGAAAACGTAACGGAAATGATGATCTTACAACAAAATACTGACATGACCTGAAAAGGTAGCTCCTGCAGGAATATGTGGAAAGAGTGGACAGACAGGGTTGTGCTTTCAAACAGCTGGCACAGGCATGAACAGGCTGAATGGCCTTCTTCCGGGCGAACTCAGACTGCTCACACTGCCATGTGCCATAGTTAACTCCCACCCAAACCTTCGCCGGTCACCCTCCGAGGTGTTGGGGGACGGCCCTACCACACTAAGTGCACAAGGCCACACTGAGGGGATTTAAAGTCACCAAACAAACCCACTTCTCCTCGCTTGGGGAAATAACCCACTCCCCTCTCTCCCCAGGAGCCCGGGGAAGAGGGCAGCCCGGTGATGTGGACACCAGCGAAAACTTCAATTACCAAAGTGGAGAGACTGGTCAACCAATCCGATCGGAATACGACGTACAATGTGGGGCCGTGCCGAGTTCTCCTGAAAAGCAAAAGACAGGGAAACATCCCTCCGTCAATGTTCACATTCTGCATATCCAGCTGTCATGATCTGGAAGCTTTTAGCATTGGAATGGTCAAAAGCAAAAATGCCCTTGTTGCACTCGGGAACACTGTATTCAAATATTATTTACTGTGTTCATAATTCTGCTCTTTCACTGCCTGTAACTTACTGTGTGGGCACGTTGAAAACCCATTTCATCTTTGGTGACATATAACAACAGTATTAGCTATTCACCTTGAAGGGTTGAAAATTGAAAATATACCTCATTAAGAAATGTCCTGCTGCTTTGAGTTCATTCCAATCAAATATTATGATCGTGGGATAAAATGAGTTCTGTCGTCCATAAATACCCATTAAAAATTTCTGGATGTACAAAGATCCAACTGCTGGAACACATAAAGCAATTTGATACCCCTGGCCCAGGTATGTGGAATTCAAAAATGATCTTTTCATACAAAGCCACTCTGCAAGATGGTAGAAATTGAATACAATAAAGTATCTGGAACTAAGAGTCTAATGATTATCGATTGTTAGAAAAACCCATCTGGTTCACAAACGTTCTTTAGGGAAGGAAATCTGCCATCCTTACCTGGTCTGGCCTACATGTGACCCTAGGCCTCACAGCATGTGGCTGTGATGGATGGACAATAAAAGCTGGTCTGGGTAGCAATGCCCATGTTCCATGAGTAATAATAAAAAATACAGGATGACCACTCGCATGTGCGAGTGAACGGAATCAGTTCAGGTGATTTGTAGTCCTAGCGCTGTCAATTCTGTTTAAGATCATTAGCTGAGGCCAAGTAATGAGCTCATCTGAACACAACCGCACACATTAACACAGAAGCAGATGTGAGTGGATAACTCAGGTTTGAGAACCAAGTTTTGTACGGGCAAAATACCTGCATTTCGGCACCAGAGACGGTTGGGTTTCTATCACTCGGGAGCACAGTCCGACAAGCAAAACGTCAGGATCCGATTTCTTCCAGGACTTCAGTGAACCGCATTGGGATTTGACAACAATTCACAACCTCGCCCTCCCCGTCCCTCACACGTGACTTTTGTTTCAAATCTCCAGGCGTGGCTAACCTCAGAAAACCGCTGAGAAAGGTGGGCGGCAGATGCTGGCCAGAGGGACTTGTATTTACATAGAGCCAGTCACCACCATCACATTCCTCAAATGTTGGGTGAGGTAGTTTTGAAGCCCGGTCGTTTTCAGTGACGGAGGATCTATAGATTGGGGCACCCACCAGCGAGCTCCCACCTAGCCTGGACATAATGGGGGAATTTAGCACGGCTAATCCGCCCTCACCTGCACTTTGGACTGTGGGAGGAACCCCACACAGACATGGGGAGAACATGCAGACTCCACACAGATGGTTGCCCGAGGGGAGGATCAAATCCAGGGGGGTTTGGGAACCTCCGCACTATTCAAATGCAGTTGGCTCCGGGTTGGCCCACACACCTGGGTAAAATAAACCCGGTGCCATTTCCAAGCCTCACTCATGTACACCCTCCAGTGCCACACCGGTCGCTCACTGGGGACTTCCCTCTTCCCCCAGCCCAACAAGCCAATTTGCCGTATCCAAACGACCTTAAAAAAAGAACGCCCCCATCAGAGGGACCTGCAGAAGCTCAAGTAGGCAATGTATCATCCATCACTTTCTCAAGGGCAACTAGGGTCAGGCAATAAATGCCTTGGATAGTGGGCGCCTACATCAAGGAAGACTATCATATCAGCAATATTGGTAATAGCTATCATTTAGTAGATAAGCAGGAGGCTGGGAGAATACAGCAAACCAGGCAGCATCAGGAGGTGGAGGAGTCGACATTTTGGGTGTAACCCATCCCCAGTCCTGAAGAAGGGTTACACTTGAAAACGTCGACCTCTGCACCTCCTGATGCTGCCTGGCTTGCTGTGTTCTTCCAGCCTCCTGCCTGTCTACCTCGGATTCCAACATCAACAGTTTTTTTTGTATCAGTGCCCATCTTTTGACAGCATATAGGAAATAATAGCTGGCACTCACCTCTGTATGTGTCTGTGTCATCGGTTCAATGATATACATGTAGTTACCATCATCAAACATGCCGCTGGAAAGAGAGACGATATCACATGAGAAAGAGGTTACTGGTGCCAGTCAGTGCCCACATGGAGCTCACTGATGGTATTTAACAACTTTAACATTTTAACAACGTTCACACAAAGGTTCCTAATCTCTGATCCTTTCTGGGAAGTGAGGGGTCACTGGCACTTTGCCCCCCTTACTTGTTGGTGGGCACTCGCTGATCAGGCTTGGCACAAAGTTGAATGAAATGTGATGCTGCCCCGGGACCCTGCTGTTAACACATGGACATTTAACAATCGTTTTCAAGTGAATGAAGAGAGTCAGGGTGGGGGAGGGATTTCAGAAACTGACTTTGATTTAAGTTATTATCAACAAATCACAGAGCACTGTCCAGCATGACTCTGACGAGATGGCACATTGCGTAAGAGTGTTGACGCCCGCTGAGATGATAAGGGCCTGATCTGGACCACAGGCTTCAGGATCCCAATGTCGAGTCTCCCATTCCCATGTGTGCCAGCAGGGGGCCCCAGCTTGGAGGACACTGTGAGAGGCACCCTCTTCATTGTCCCCTTCTGAAGTCCACCATCCAGTTATGGGTGGCACAATCCTGAGACAGGTCAGAAACTGTGACAGCACCTCAACGCGGAGGCATCCTCAGCGGCAAGGAGAGAAAACCTCGTCTCGGGCGGAGGGTTGGGGGAACACAGGCACGGGGCACGCAGTGGCAGAGTAGGACTTGCCCTTTACACTTCACCAATGGCAATACTTAGGCCTAGTGGTATTATCGCTGCTCTATTGACCCAGGCAATGTTCCAGGGACCTGGGTTCGAATCCTGCCACAGCAGATAGTAGAATGTGAACTCAATTAAAAACTGGAATTAAGAGTCTAATAATGACCATGAATCAATTGCCAGGAAAAAGCCACCTTTTTCACTTTAGGAAAGGAAATCTGCCATCCTTGCCAGGCCTGGCCTACAGGTGACTCCAGATCCACATCAAAATGGATGACTTTTAACTGCCCTCTGGGCAATTAGGGATGAGCAAAAAGTGCTGGCCCAGCACACCCCATGAACTGGGGGGGGGGGCGGGGAAGCGCAGGAAGCAATGTAATCGACGTCCATGGCCCGACTCTGGGAAGCAAGGACGGGAAGGAATGTCAAAGATATCCTCAATTTCCCTATAGCCTCCATCCCTCCTGCTTTTCAAAAGGTGAGATGCAAGCCATGAGCCAGCTCAGGCCAGTTTTCTGTCCCCCCTTCCAATAGCTTGGTTTCTCCTTCTCATTCTGCCCATCTGCACTGGGTTGAACAGTTGTGCAAAGAGGTGCAAGCCCCAGTGACCCATGACTAAAGCTGTAAACCCCCAGGAGGTCTTCGCGAGGAGAATTCCCGATTGTACTCACTGAAGTCCATCGCACGTGGACAGCGCAACTTTGGACTTGGCATTGCCTCGTATCTGCCCATGATAGTAACAGTGCTCTCCTCCCTGAGGGATAAAGGAACATTCATAGAGTCACAGAGATGTACAGCACACAAACAGACCCTTTGGTCCAACTCACCCACGCCAACCAGATATCCCAATTTGACCTCATCCCATTTGCCAGCACTTGGCCCATATCCCTCCAAACCCTTCCTATTCATATACCCATCCAGATGTCTTTTAAATGTTGTAATTGTACCAGCCTCCACCACTTCCTCTGGCAACTCATTCCATACACATACCACCCTGTGTCAAAAAGGTACCCCTCAGGTCCCTTTTAAAGTTTTCACCTCTCACCTTAAATGTATAGTTTTGAACTCCTCTACCCTGGCAAAAGGATTTTGGCTATTTAACCCTCATGATTTTATAAACCTCTCTAAGGTCACCCCTCAGTCTCCTACGCTCCGTGGAAAACAGCCTCAGCCTATTCATCCTCTCCCTACAGCTCAAATCCTCCAACCCTGGCAACATCCTTGTAAATCATTTCTGCACCCTCTGAAATTTAACAACATCCTTCTTATAGAAGAGTGACCGGAATGTTACTCAGTACAGTCCTCGAGATATAGCCTCACCAACGTCCAGAATTACTGCAACATGACTTCCAAACCCCAATTCTCAATGTTCTGACTAATGAAGGCAAACATACCAAACGCCTTCTTCATCACCCTGCCGACCTGTGACTCCACTTTCAAGGAACTATCCACCCACATCCCCAGGTCTGTTTGTTCAGCAACATACCCCAGGACCTTACCATTATGTGTGTAAGTCCTGCCCGGATTTGCCTTTCCAAAATGAGCACCTCACACTTATTTAAATTAAACTCTATCTGCCACTCCTCGGCCCCATTGGCCCATCTGATCGAGATGTCGTTGCACTCTGACGTAACCTTCTTCGCTGTCCACTACACCACCTATGTTGGTCTCGTCTGCAAACTTTCTAACGATACATCTTATGCTCAAATCCAAATCATTTATATTGCTCTACCTGAGCAGGCAGACAGGTAGGTGGGTGTTGGGTTTAAGGTTGCATCCCATACTCCCTCAGCATCGCACTGGGAGGTCAGAGGGGCAGAGAATAAACCAGGGCTAACTGCAGCCCCCTGACCTCTACCTTTGGCTGACTCTACAGAGGTGGGAGATCGAGCCTATAGTCTGGATGCGCTTGTGTGGCCTTTACACCACACCCCCTGTGCTGTTCAATAATTCGCTCGGTGAGGTAACCCTCCATCATAAGCTGCATTCATGTGTCGTGCCTGAAATGTTGCATGCACAGGTCATCAAGTCAAGATTAACAACAGGCAGGGATGGACCGTTTTACAAAGTGACTTGAAGAGGCGGAGATGTGGGAGAGAGTTCCAATGACACCGCAAAAGAATTCAGGGAGTGTAAGAGAGACCGATGTCTGGGAGGGTGTCAAGCTCGTGGTGGTGAAAGAGGCTGACAGAAAGCAGCATTGAACAGGCGCTGATGGTGCACAGCTCTTTCTGAGCCACCACTATAAGCAGGATCACTGGGATGTACACAGCTCTACTGCAAAGCTGCGCTGGGATTCGGCAGGACAGGCTCGGGCAGACAGCGAGGCAAACGTGAGGACTGCAGATGCTGGAAACCAGAGTCTAGATGAGAGTGGTGTTGGAAAAGCACAGCAGGTCAGGCAGCATCCGAGGAGCAGGAAAATCGACGTTTCGGGCAAAAGCCCTTCACCAGGAATAGAGCCTCCGGGGCAGAGAGATAAATGGGAGGGGGGTGAGGCTGGGGAGAAGATAGCCAAGAGTACAATAGGTGGATGGGGGTGGGGATGAAGATGATAGGTCTCTGGCAGGTAGGACAAGTCATGAGGATGGAGCTGGGGGTGGAACTGGGGTAAGGTGGGGGAAGGGAAAATGAGGAAACTGGTGAAGTCCACATTGATGCCCTGGGGTTGAAGTGTTCCGAGGCGGAAGATGAGGCATTCTTCCTCCAGGCGTCAGGTGGTGAGGGAGCGGCGGTGAAGGAGGCCCAGGACCTGCATGTCCTCGACAGAGTGGGAGGGGGAGTTGAAATGTTGGGCCACGGGGCGGTGTAGTTGATTGGTGCGGGTGTCCCGGAGATGTTCCCTAAAGCGCTCTGCTAGGAGGCGCCCAGTCTCCCCAATGGAGAAGAGACCGCATCGGGAACAACGGATACAATAAATGACGTTGGTGGATGTGCAGGTGAAACCTTGATGGATGTGGAAGGCTCCTTTGGGGCCTTGGATGGAGGTGAGGGAGGAGACAGACAATGGTCAACAGTCAGAGGATCCAGGACAAAAATCACAGCTTAAATCAAAGAGCTTTTAAACAGAAGCCAGGAGAAACCTGTTCGCAGTGAATTTATGAGGAACAAGGACTTCACCGTTACAAAGTTAGATTAGATTGAGGGGTGCCATGTAATCTCCTATCCTTTTAATATCAGATTTGAAATTTCTCAACAGCAATGTAAATAGTGATAAATAATTTATTATTGTGTCAGAATCTTTGTCTTCAGACCATATACAGCACAGTTTACACATCCAGAACTTCCTGAGCCTGTTCCTGGTCACTCACACTGAGTGCAGTCAAAGATTTTTTGAAAATATTGATTCTCTCCTGGGTTGTCAGTGGTGAGACCAGGATTTGTTACCACCCAGTTGCCCTTCCAAGGGTACAGGTGTGCCACCTCCCTGGACTAGAACCGTGTCTGTAATTTCGATAACCCCCCCCCCACAGTGCTGTCAGGGAGAGGGGGCTCAGGATTTCGACCTAATGACCCATGAACAGCAACAGGTTCTGAGGAGTCGTCAGGGTGAGTGACTCTGTCTCTGACCTGCTCTTGCAGCTGCAGCTACTCCAATTCAGTTTCCGATCAATCGTCACCACTCCACCTCCAACCCCCCCCCCACCCCCACCGCAGAGCCAGGACGTGGTGTAACTGGGATCGTCGTTACACTGCTTGTCAAACAGGCATCTTTCTATCCACGCTCTCTAACTCTTGAGGCAGAGTCATCTTCCTTTTCCAATCTACATGCAGCATAGAATCCATACAGTGTGAAAGCTGGCCATTTGACCCATCGAGTCCATGCCGTCCCTTCTGCCAGACTCGTACCTGCACCCTGCATAAAGTTCTACGGTATCATCTACTGTCTGTTCTCTACCAGGCTACCAAGCCCAGTTCCCCACCATGGCTGTACTAGCTGTCTGGTCATGTCTGGATTTTAAATTTCTCATCCTTGTTTTAAAACACTCCATTTCCTTGCTTGATCTACCTCCACCAGCCCTTCACCCTCTTCCCATTCTGACCTTTTCCATATCCCCGATTCCCTTCAGTCTTCATTCAGCTGCCTCATATCCAGGTTCTGAAATTCCTTCCTGAACCCGCTCTAACTCACTTCCCTCATTAAAATCCCTCCTTGTACTCCCCCCACTGTGTTGACTAAGTTTTCGGGTCCCCTGCCCCGAAAGCCCCTTATCTCGTTCGTTGTCAAGTTTTGCCTGATAACAGGGAGCGCCTTGGAGGGGGTGATAACGTGCAAGGTGCCAAGTAAATGCAATCCTGCTGTTGTTGCTAAATGCCCAAGGTGGAACCACAAGTCTACAGGATGGCCTGTTGGTCTCGGCAGGGGGGGTGACACTTGGTTTCCTGCTGTCAACTCTAAAAACAGAGGGAAACGTTCAAGGACAGTATCATTTTCAGCAGGGATTAAAGTCTCCCAGCCAGCCATCCCAGATTTTCCTTGTGCATCTCTGACTGGATTTTCATTGAGAAGTTTCAAAGGTGCAGCAAACCAAGCAGATCTATGGGAAATAGACACTAAACTGGACACTCCAGCGCAGTTCTGCATCGTGAGATAATCCTGGTTAGCTCACATTACATCGACCCCGGCAAACAGTGTATATGCCGAAACATGAGAGCATTTGTGTACAACGATAACTCGCTGCATTTGTGTAGAAACTCCGTGAAATGGCACCCGGAATACTGTGTACCTTTTTTTGGTCTCCTTACCCAAGGAGGGAACTATCTGCCGTATAGAGAGGTTCATCCGCCTACTTCCTGGAGGAATGTCTTACAGAAGAGCAGCTGAT
The DNA here is from genome assembly GCF_037043375.1 of Chiloscyllium plagiosum. Classification (NCBI taxonomy): domain Eukaryota; kingdom Metazoa; phylum Chordata; class Chondrichthyes; order Orectolobiformes; family Hemiscylliidae; genus Chiloscyllium; species Chiloscyllium plagiosum. The sequence continues at coordinate 28,150,125 of NW_028270145.1, forward strand.
CGACAGTTGCAGGAAATAAAATCTCGCATAACGCGTCACAGAGGGAGTATCCAAAACGACAGCCTGAATTTATGTGGCGCCATTGCACCACCTCAGGAAAAAACCCAAAGCGGCGACTGAGGCCAATCGAGCGTTCTTGGTTTACACGCACAGTCGCTGTAGCGGCGAGGTGGCAGCGCTTGACGGTGTGCACAGCAAGATCCCACGGATGGTGAGGCGATGATGCTATGTGAGGTCGCAAAGGAGAAAACCCTCCCCCATTTGTTTTTTAAGATTACTTACAGTGTGGAAACAGGCCCTTCGGCCCAACACGACCACACCGACCCTCCGAAGCACCACCCACCCAGACCCATTCCCCTACGTTGACCCCTTCACCAAACACTATGGGCAATTTAGTATGGTCAATTCACCTAACCTGCACATCTTCGGACTGTGGGAGGAAACCGGAGCACCCGGAGGAAACCCACGCAGACACGGGGAGAATGTGCAAACTCCACACAGACAGTCGCCTGAGGCGGGAATTGAACCCGGGTCTCTGGTGCTGTGAGGCAGCAGTGCTAACCACTGTGCCACCGTGCCGCAAAAGGGTGCCATGGAATCGGGGGATGCCCATCCCAGAGAACAGACAGGTACACAATTCGAGGTCACATCTGAAAACTCAGCCCCTTCCAACGATTCGGTGCTCTGCCATCGGTCCTCCATCGCTATCGTCAGCCGAGGCCTCGGGAAGATTGACTTCGGGAATCAGAGGACAAGACAGACACTCACTGAGTGACAGGCAGAAGCCATTCAGAGTCAGCGTGGCTTCACGTGATGAAAGTGCCCCTTAACCAACCACCAACTGTGCAGGAAGTACCCCCGAGAGGGGTCTGCCATCCTGCAAATTCCAGTTCACGTTATAGAGTCATACCTCATGGAAATACAGCCTTCGGTCCAACTCATCCACACCGACCATAATCCCAAACTAAACTAGTCCCACCTGCCTGCTCCTGGCCCATATCCCTCCAAACCATTCCTATTCGTGTCCTTATCCAAGTGTCTTTTAAACAGTGTAACTGCAACCTGCATCCACACACGAGCCACCCTCTGTGTAAGAACATTGCCCCTCACATCTTTATTAAGTCTCTCTCCTCTCACCTGTAAACCATGCACCTGGTCTTGAAGTCTCCCACTCTAGGGAAAAGACAACTACCATCAACCCTATCCAAACGCCTCATTATTTTATATGCTCTTTGATAGAACAAGAAATCCCATCCCATCCAATACGCCCCAGGGTGCCATGGAATCGGGGGATGCCCATCCCAGAGAACAGACAGGTACACAATTCGAGGTCACATCTGAAAACTCAGCCCCTTCCAACAAGGTGCTCTGCCATCGGTCCTCAGGTACACAATTCGAGGGTTACCTAAACAATGGTTCTGGGACCCTTCAATGGGAAACAATCAATCCTGGCCCTAACATCGCCCTGAGGATGCACAAAGCTCAGCAAACGCTTTCCTTCTGAAATAATAATTCCTGAAAATCTGTAACAACACAGATTTTCAAATGGATCATGCCGTCTTTCAACGGTATAATTAAAACAACAGAGCGCTGTGCCGTTCAGAGACTAAGTGAACAATCTGCCTTTGGGATAATTCCTTTTACTTAGAAGCTGTTTTTTAAAATGATTGATATTCATTGATCCCACTCTCCCCTTTCTCCCCAGTGCTCCGATCTGGAAAGCAGCCTCCCCCATAGCTCTTGGTTATCACCTCCTACAGCTTGTCCCCCACCACCACGAGCTATTTTCGGATGGTGAAAGGTGCGATGCGTACGGCCCATTGATGAAACTGCCAGGGTAAGCAGTAAAAAGAAACGCCACCGGTCTTGGGAATGCAGGAACGCAGCTCCTTGAGAACGCAACGATGGAAGGATGCCAGCGAAAAGAGCCCATCAATGGGCGGCATGGCGGCTCAGTGGTTAGCACTGCTGCCTCACAGCGCAAGGGACCCAGGTTCGATTCCCACCTCGGACGACTGTCTGCGTGGAGTTTGTGCATTCTTCCCCCGTGTCTGCCTGGGTTTTCTCCGGGTACTCCAGTTTCCTCCCTCAATCCAAAGATGTGCAGGTCAGGCAAATTGACCATGCTAAATTGCCCACTGTGTTCGGTGCATTAGTCAGGGGTAAAGGTAGGGGATTGGGTCTGGGTGGGTTACTCTTCGGAGGGTCAGTGTGGATTTATTGGGCTGCAGGGCCTGAATCCATACTGTCGGGAATCTAATCTAATACATCGAGATGAACCATCAGATAGCAAGGTGAAAGGTGTTTTTGCTGAGGAAGGTATCAAACTCTCACACAGTATTAGGCCAGGGACTGTGGTAGCACGTTCCTGGATGAGTAATCCAGGGCCAGGCGTGTTGGACTATAATCTTGACAGTCGAGAGTGCGGTGCTGGGAAGGTGCAGCATCCGAGGAGCAGGAGAACCGACATTTCGAGCAAAAGCCCTTCATCAGGATACGTCGGTTCCCCTGTTCCTCGGATGCTGCCTGACTGCTGTGCTTTTCCAGCGCCACACTGTCGACTCTGATCTCCAGCATCTGCAGTGCTCACTTTCTCCTAATGATCTTGAGACGTAAGTTCAAATCTCCTCACCGGGGGAATTTAGTTTGGTTCTTAACAAAAGGCTGGCATTGGGGGCAAGATAACCTGGCAAACAGTGTATATGCCAAAACATGAGAGTATTTGTGTACAAAGACAGCTTGCTGCATTTGTGTAGGAACTCGGTGAAATCACACCTGGAATACTGTGTACCTTTTTAGTCTCCTTATCCAAGGAGGGAACTATCTGCCATATAGGGAGGTTCATCCATCTAATTCCTGGAGAACTGTCTTACAAGGAGACACCCCTGCGCCTGTATTCTTTAGTGGTTAGTAGACTGAGTGGCAATCTATTTGAAGAGTACCAATTTCTTATGAGGTGCAACTGGGTAAATGCAGGAAGGATGCTTCCCTTGGCTGGGGAGATCTAGGTCCAGGCACATCTACTGGGATGAGGAAGAATTTGTTTACTTAGAGAGTGGTGAACCATAGAGTCAGAGAGATGTAAAGCACGGAAGCAGACCCTTCGGTCTAACTTGCCCATGCCGACCAGATATCCAAAACCAATTTAGTTCCATTTGCCAGCACTTGGCCCATATCCCTCCAAACCTTTCCTATCCATATACCCATCCAGATGCCTGTTAAATGTTGTAATTGTACCAGCCTCCACCACTTCCTCAGGCAGCTCATTCCATACATGCAGCACCCTCTGTGTGAAAAAGTTGCCCCTTAGGTCCCTTTTAAATCTTTGGCCTCTCACCGTAAACCAATGCCCTCTAGTTCTGGACTCCCCCTCCCCAGGGTTGCAGTTTTCCTTCCCTGAGGGACATTGGAGGAGTCGATGGCCTCGTGGCATTATCGCTGGACTGTTAATCCAGAGGGGAGGGTGTGGTGCTGGAAAAGCACAGCAGGTCAGGCAGCATCTGAGAGGGCAGGATCTCCAGCATCTCACCGTCTCCTTGTTAGTCCAGAGGGTGGATTAACAAGGAGACAGATGGCAGATGGTGGAACTTGAATTCAATAAATATCTGGAATTAAGAATCTCATGACTACTATAAATCCATTGCCAACTGTCATAAAAACTCATCTGGTTCACTAATGCCCTTCCACACCCGGTCTGACCTACATGTGACTCCAATGTGGTTGACTCGCAACTCTGTTCTGGGCAATTAGGGATGGGCAATAAATGCTGGCCTAGTCAGCAACACTCTCATCCCATGAATGAATAAAGAACAAAAATAAATTAGTGAACTGCATGGGATCTGTTTTTAATATAAATGACAGCAATTACACGATCACTGTAAGCAAGCTTTTCAATTCCATGTTTTTTAATTGTATTGAATTCAAATTTCACCTACAGCCCAGGTGGGATTTGGACACAGAATATCAGTCTGAGCTCTGGGTTGCCAGTCTGATGGCAATAACACTAAACCACCACCTCCCCCACATATGACACTACTGTGGGAAAATGCTGTTGCAGTAGATTAGTCATGAGGAGCAGTCTTCCCAAGGACAAATCGCCTACTCTTGCCTTTGCTTCCTAAATTCCTCTGTGATTATCGGATTGTGATAAAAACCTAATCCTAACCCAGCCTCAACTATGCGTTTCATTGTCATCTATCCCAACCACAGGAATGAGAAGCATTTGTGTGATTGTGAGACTTGAGTCTGAGGTGAGAGTTGTAGGGAATGACTGGAAATAGAACCTGATTGGTCACAGAGAGTAGCTGAGTGCCTCCCTACGGGAAGAATGACCAAATATTCAAAACAGAGAGAGATGCAGGGAATGTTTTCAGATTGTTTCAGCAAAGAGCTAGAATCGCAATGATGGGCTGTATCTGTAAAAAGTGGCCTATCAGCATCCATGAATTCATGACTGGCAAAGTGCTCAGCGCAATGATACTGATGTGACGTGGAGGCAAGGAGTTCAGTCCAAAGATGGCAAGGTGTTGGTGAGATATTGGCCAGACTGAGTCAGAGTCATGGCACCTCTCAGCGCGGGAGCTGCCTGGCCACCGGGTGTGTGCCAGCACTCGCCTGCCAAGTGCCCAGGGACTGCAGACCGGTGAAGTGGTTGACCGTGCTCACTTTGCGTCGCTCAGGAATCACTTTCGATGTGGAACTCAGCATGTGAAACGAACCCTGGTCCGATCTTAGCAACCTGCGGGCTTGCCAACTGCCTTTGTCCACAATCAGCATTTCCCTGTCACCACCACCCAGACCACCCCCAACCTCCCCCCCCCCCCCCGTTCTCCTCACACACTCGAGCACGTGTAAATCTCAGCTCATCCGAACGCTGTTTCCTTCACCCCAGCGCTACAGCGACTGGGTTTCCAGCCAGTGAGACCCTCAGCGCTGGAATTCCCTCTCCCCACACCCGGTCCCTCCATTCTCCCACTGTGCATAATCCCAGAATCCCACCCCCCCGGTAAAAGCTGCCTTGCGGATCTGGCGATCGGTACCTGCACCGTCTCCCGGAGCAGCTCAGGGTGGGGGTTTGTCAGTGGCGACTGGCGAACCCATTAGGACCCTCTCGGAGACGCTAGAGAAATGCACTGAAGCTCTGCGCGCTCCCACCGCTGCACCCCCCACAATGCTCAGCGAATAGCAGATACACAGGAACACCACCACTTGCAAGTTCCCCTCCAAGCCACTCACCACCCTGATTTGGAAATATATCACCGTTCCTTCACTGTCGCTGGGTCAAAATCCTGGAATTCCCTCCCTAAGGGCATTGTGGGTCAACCCACAGCATGTGGGCTGCAGCAGTTCAAGAAGGCAGCTCACCCCCACCTTCTCAAGGGCAACTAGGGTCGGGCAATAAATGCTGGCCCAGCCAGTGATGCCCACATCCCTCTAATGAATGAAAAAAAGGGTCACTCCCCCCCCGCCCCCCCGACTTCTCTACCTTTACCACCACTCCTAATCCCTTTCTCGAAACTACCCTCCACCTCTCCCCTCCTCATGGTCCGACCTCTAACCATGCGCTAGGAAAAATGGAGAAGAAAATTCTAGTTGGGACATCCACTGACAGAACTGCCTACGGTCACCCCTCAGAACGGCGCTCGCTCCTGCCAAGAACCTGCGCACGGTGTCTTAAGACCGTTGAAAATAGCAACAGCAGCTGGCCCTTCGGCCCCTTGAGCCCACTCCTTCCCCCCTCCCGATTCCCTCTTCCGTGTGTGTGTGTGCATGTCTGTGCGTGTGTGTCTGTGTGTGTGTCTGTGTGAGTGTGTGTGTTTGCGTGTATGTCTATGTGTCTGTGTGAGTGTGTGCGTCTCTGTGTGTGTCTGTGTCTATGTGTGTCTGTGTGTGTTTCTGTGTGAGTGTTTGTCTGTAAATGTAGTCTTTGTGTGTGTCTGTATGTGTGTGTGTATGTGTGTAGGTCTGTCTGTATGTGTGAGTGTGTGTCTGTATGTGTGTGTCTGTGTGTATATGTGTGTCTGTATGTGTGTCTGTATGTATGTGTGAGTGTCTGTGTGTATGTGTCTGTGTGTGTATGTGTCTGTGTCTGCGTCTGTGTGTGTGTCTGTGTATGTGTGTGAGTGTCTGTGTGTGTTTGTGTGTGTGCCTGTATGTATGAGTGTGTGTCTATGTGTGAGTGTGTGTCTGTGTGTGTATGTGTCTGTATGTGTGTGAGTGTCTGTATGTGTGAGTCTGTGTGTATGTGTGTGTCTGTGTATGTCTGTGTGTCTGTATGTGTGTGTGTGTATGTGTGAGCGTATGTGTGTCTGTATGTGTGTGTCTGTATGTGTGTGTGTCTGTGTGTGTCTGCATATGTGTGTGCCTGTGTGTGAGTGCCTGTGTGTGTGTGTGTGTGTATGTCTGTGTGTGTATGTGTGTGTGTGACTGTCTGAGTGTGTGTCTGGATGTGTGTGTCGGTGTGTGTGTGTGTCTGTATGTGTGAGTGTGTGTCTGTATGTGTGTGTGTCTGTGTGTGTGTATGTGTGTGTGTCTGTGTGTCTGTATGTGTGTGTGTGTGAGCGTGTGTGTGACTGTATGTGTGTGTATGT